>NC_134857.1:3712500-4010000 GCF_049852395.1 Peromyscus maniculatus bairdii
ACTTTTACCATTTATGACTAACATAAGTTCTGCACATTGTGGTTCTATGGCTTGTAGCCAATAGGCATCTGACGAACCGAATCCAGCCTCTCCTCTCTTATCCCATTTGATTGGATTTTTTCTTTGTATTTGAGGAAGTAAGATTAACTGTGCAAGTGCCTGACCGATCTTTATTTCTGAAATTCTTGTGGGTGAATGAGTCATCACCTTTATTTCTCCCATATAGTCAGCATCAATCACTCCAGGGGCAACTAGAATTCCTTGCATGGTAGTACAACTTCTACCCAACAATAACCCCACAGAGCCCTGTGGCAAAGGTCCATAAACACCTGTAGGGAGGGCTTGCATTCCCATTTCAGGGGTCAGAACAGTATAGATACAAGAACTGAGATCTAATCCAGTACTACCTGGTGTTGTTCTATAGAGGTCTTGAATATATTTCTTTGCCAGAGGATTGACTGCTGAATTACCCCAAGGTCTATCTTGTTGGGGGCTGGGGTGGGCCCCTCTGTCCTTTTCCCTGAAATGGACTCTTCTGGGTACCTGCCCTTGACATAAATTCACTAGTCCAATGTTTCCCTCTTTTACATCTTGGGTATAACCCAGGCTCTCTATTTGATCCCAAGCCCCCTACTCTTGCCAGGGCACCTTCTAATAAATGTCTAATTTGTCCACACCCAAAACAACTTCCAGGAGGTCCAGTATCTTTCCCCTGTCTGGAATTAGAATGACTTTGCTGGTACAGAACTTCTCTAACCATTTTTCTTTGTAATGCTGCAGCTATAACTACCCCTTGATTGTAGGATGGTCCTATTACAGATCAAAGTTGGATATAGTCAGAAATGTTTCCCTTCTTTCTAAGAGGGCATACGTATTATGGCCTGGCATGCTACATTGGTGTTTTCATATGCAAGTTGTTTTATAAGTAAAAGCCCAGCTTCTTATTAACTGGTAATTAACCTGTTTGCCATTTGCATTAATGGAAACAAAATCTTGAAATAACTCATCAGGCCCTCAGGTTGTCTTCCTGATGATGGATGTGTATTCCAAGCTCTTTTGGCAGCAGGATTAACCTGATCATACATCACTATATCAAAATTTAACTGTTGACCCATCTCTCGATAAGGGCCTTCCCCAGCAAGCATATCAAAGGTGATGACCAATTTATTTCAGCTATAGCCTGACACTATTTTACAAACTCACTTTTCCACAGCAGATAGTCACTGCCAGATAGAAATGCTTCAGACATTTGTTTTCAATAATGTGGGGACAAAACTTCTAAAGCAAGGCTTTCTAACAATGCTGTTGTGAAAAGAACAGTTGGGCCATATTGACTACATGTTGCTGGAGGGCTTCTCTCCAGGTTCCACCAAGCCCCGCAGTCTCACAATCCACGTATATAATAATCACTCAGATGCTTATATTACTTATAAACTATATGGCCATGGCAGGCTTCTTGATAACTGTTCTTTTATCTTAAATTAACCCATTTTTATAAATCTATACCTTGCCACGTGGCTGGTGGCTTACCGGAATCTTTACATGCTGCTTGTCCTGGCAGTGGCTGCAGTGTCTTTCCCCCCTTCTTCCTGTTTCCCCAATTCTCCTCTGTCCTTGTCCCGCCTATACTTCCTGTCTGGTCACTGGCCATCAGTATTTTATTTATATAGAGTGGTATCCACAGCACTTCCCCTTTTCTTCTTTTTTTAAAAAGGAAGGTTTTAACTTTAACATGGTAAAATTACATATAATAAAACAATTATCGAGCAAGAATTACAGTTACAGTATTAAAGATGTCCTAACTATCTTATATTTGTGAGTTTAAAGTTTTTTATCTAACTTATCTTTTATAATAACTGAGGAAATTACAACTATCTAGTCTTTAACCACATCAAAGACCTGAGAAGGAACATAATGGTACCTGAGAAATGGTAGATGGATACAAGCAACTTTCGGGAATCTTGTAAGAGTAGACCAAGACAGCTGGCAGCCTGGGCAGTCACCTAATGTTTCTCAGCATTGTTGGTGAATTCAAATTGGCTACAGGCCTAGAGTATCTGACAGACCATTTTTATAAGCAGGAATTTTGAAAGACCATCTTAAACTGTCTTCACAGAGTACAGTGGTCGCTTTCCTTGTGTCCCGCTTGTCCAGAAAGGACAGAGTGCTGTGGATACCACTCTATATAAATAAAACACTGATGGCCAGTGACCAGACAGGAAGTATAGGCGGGACAAGGAGAGAAGAGAATTGGGGAAACAGGAAGAAAGGGGGAAAGACACTGCAGCCACCGCCAGGACAAGCACCATGTAAAGATGCCGGTAAGCCACCAGCCACGTGGCAAGGTATAGATTTACAGAAATGGGTTAATTTAAGATATAAAAACAGTTAGCAAGAAGCCTGCCAGGGCCATACAGTTTATAAGTAATATAAGCATCTGAGTGATTATTTTATACATGGATTGTGAGACTGCCGGGCTTGGTGGAACCTGGAGAGAAGCCCTCCAGCAACAACTACATGCTGTTTTTAACTACTTAAACTATTTGAAAGGAATTGGAACATACATTCTTATAATATTACCCTGGCTGTCCTGATCTTCCAAGGCAGGGAACATTTGAAAGCCTTGACTTTTTTCCCCTTACCAGCAGCTTCCTGAAGGCTAGCTTGAAGAGATGTAGTGTTGACAGAGAGGGTTCGAATTGCTTCAGAGGATCTCTGTATTATGTGAATTACAGGTTGCTTTTCCATTCTAAAAGATGCCTCCCCAGGTGAGTCTAATTCCACCCCTACAGAAGAAATAGGAGAGACTTGGAGAGTTTCTATTTTTTTAAGTGAGAGAAGTTACTAGGCTTTTCAAGCTTTTCAGTTCCTCCTTTGTCTTCTCCCAAGACTTCTGTTCCTTAAACTTAGCTTTATGGCCAAGAGAAACCAGATCCTGTTCAAATGGTGTTGTACAAGGGTTTTTGGGTTCTGCTGGCAGAGCAGAGGGTTTTGTCTCTGCCTCATAACCTTAGGAAAAGATTCTTCCTATTTTTCAGGGTTTGGATCTAAATTACCCCAAATTAATGCCCACAGGCCAAGGGCTTTCATGGGAATCATTTTTGGCCCATGTTCTCCATAATATTTTTTCATTTCAACTCCAATATACTCCCAGGAATCTTCATATATATATTTCCCATAATCAGAAAGCCAAGGACACAATTCCTCTACAAACTTTAAGAACCTCTGTACTTGTAGTTCCACCTTAACCCCTTTATTTTTCAATCTTTCTACAAGTGATTCTTCAAAGATTTGCTTAGTATTTCCATGCCCCATTTTTCTCAAGAGGTCTTTGTTTTTTCTTAAAGCTAATCACAGGTGAATTACTAATATCTCTAGGTGATTTAATTTTTTTTGTCCTTTACTGAAAGAAAACTCAGAAAGTTCTGAAAGGCTTTTTAGAGAATGATTAAGAGAGCTTTTAGTTTCAGAGAGAAAGATTAAGGCTTTTAAGAGAGATTTTATGAAGATTTTTCCCAAAAGATAGAAAGACCATCAAGTTCATTCCCAAAACTGCTAACTTTTGCTTATTCCCCCATATTTTGCTTTAGGTAGAATTACTTTCTCTTGCTACTTGGACTTAGTATTTTAGTTGTCCCCAGGCCAAAAGCTTCTGTAGGATTCTTTTTTCTGCCCAATAAACTCAAAGAAGAGCTTTTCTCTGCTGGTAAAGCTCAAAGAAGATAATTTTTCCCCCAGTTTGCATTCATGGCCCCCAAAGTTAGAAGACTGAAGACTTAGTTTCTCTGTCTAGTTGCCTAATTTATCTTAAGTAAATTTTTTCTATACTACTTTACACTTCTAAGTTTTTCCTGCACTATATTAGTATACTCTACCTTCCTTAATTTTCATAGATAGAAATTGAGAAAGAGATAGAAAAATATAAATATTGATGAAGGAGATTTTGTGCTACAGCATCAGACATTCTTCCAGTCTGTTTCTCTTTTCTCTTGAGGATAAAACCCCTTGCCTTATTTAATTTTTCTCTTTTTACTGTCACTGTTCAACTGGCAGGACCTAACTCCTGACTTTAACCAAGAACTCTCAAATCTATCTATCTATCTATCTATCTATCTATCTATCTATCTATCTATCTATCATCTATCTATCTATCTATCTATCTATCTATCTATCTATCTAGCATCATCATCTATCTATTACTACTATTATTATTTTTCCTTTGTCTTCAGTCTCTGTTCATGGTGTCATTCTGTAGGAGGGCTACCCACCACCCCTGCATTTCCTCAGAGTGCTTTTGAGTAGGAGCAGCAGAAAATATTAGATAGAAGGATTCAGAGTGGGGAGAAACAGATAGAAAATACAGGATAACCTCGAGAGGGCCTGGAACCTATCCCAATGAGCCCTGACTGTCTCTGCCCTAGAGTATTTATAGCAATGCCAAGGGGTTTAGCAAAAGACCTCCCCCCAGCACAGCCCAGTGCCGACCATCTCAGATACCTGTACTCAGGCTGTTGGTCCAATCATTCTCTGTATACAGACCTGCTGGGTAAAGCCACTAGGAAACCTGAAAATGGGATCCCACACCAAATGATACCACCAACTGAGAAAGAATGATTTCTCTTACTGTAAGCCTATATGCCTGCTTTCTGTTACATGAACCAGTTCATGATGAAGAAAAACTAAGTAAGCCTTGATGCTTCAACACCAGAGTTACAGAAATAAATGCTTTAAGAGAAAAACATTCTTGAGTGAAAATCTGATTGTTTAAATATTTGTTTTAATTTTAATTATGTGATGTCAGTGTGTCTTTTTGTGGGTATGTGCATGCTGGCTTCCAAGAAGTTTAGCCTCTTTAGACTCTTGGATCTCCTTTTAGCAGAAATTACTAGAAGTTTTCAAAAACCTGACCTTCATCCTGGGAATGAACTTCTCTTAACTTCTTGGCTATGTCTCTCACTCTGTAAGTATTTTAAAGCCTTCATATATCATCTTGATGTCAGAAAATAGGAAGTAATTCATACAAGAGAAAAAACCCTATTCAGGTAAACTATTTGGTAAAGAATTTAGACATCATAGTTGTCTTCAGTTTCAAGAAAAAAATTCTTGTTTCATCTCCTTTTCATCATTGTCTTGAAGGAAGTAATTTATTTACCATGTAAGACAGATGGTGAATATCACTGCATTATTGTTTCTATTTTGTAACATTTGAGTTAGATACTAATGTGTTCTATATGTGTCACAAATTCATTTTCTGGTTCTTATATTCTTTTTTTTTACTTCTGTTCTTCTTTTGTTGTGCTTTCACTTAGTAATAGGTATTTTTCTGCTACAATGTATAGAAAGGATGCCCATCATCTATGTGGTCCATTGTTTATTTAAATATCAGTCAGTGTGTGATCATACTTTTCAAGGAAGGGTATCTGTGAAAGGGTGGTGAGTTGTTTTTCCTGGTTCTGTTTTTTCATATTTTCACAAATTCCTTTGAGATGTTTATTTTCCAGCCTGGCTTCAATGTCAGTAATTAATCAGGGATACATTTGAACTCATGATACTAATGTGTCTTCCTCCTGAATACAAGTCCATGTATAGATAATGTATCTCTGACATATACTATTTTATTAGCATGTTTCAATAATGTTAATGTTAAAATGCTTAATAGAAGAAAATATAAAAAAAATGTTAAATGCATATGTTTCCAAAGCTGCATTTTCATATATCTGGTAGAGATGTAATAATGTAGGATAATTAGCAATCAACTGTATATGTCACAACATAGGTTGATGTGCTATGGATATATATATATATAATTTGAAGTTCTATGTATGTTCATATCCCCATTAGTTACCCATTTGACACCTCATCTTGAAGTACTGTGTTCTAAGTTAATTATCCAGAGATGCCAGATAACGTAATGTCAATGAGATTTGTTTAAAAAGAAGTTCTGTTCTGTGTGTATGCATTTACGTGTGTGTGTGTGTGTGTGTGTGTGTGTGTGTGTTAGTGTGTGTGTGTGTGTTTGTGTGTGTGTGATATGATTATGTTTTTTTTGATCCATGACACATAAGTGTAGCAGGAAGACAACTTTGCAGGGTCTCCTTTTTTTCCTGATTCATATGATGATCAAGAAGAGATTGCCAGTCTTACATACCACAGACTATTCCCACTGAGACATATCACTGATTCTCAAATAAGATTAGTTGAAACATTATATAACTAAAATATTGTCTTCTTTTCAGATGATAAACATACTTTTATCCAAGAAGAGCAGAAAATAGGACAGTTTGAATAATAAATACTATTTGCAAATGAAAACAATATACTGCTTTCACTTTCTTTTGGAATGTGTTAGTTTATTCTGAGGACTAAACTTTTCTTATAACACTTTTTCAGAACCACAAATGAATGCCAGAGATTTTTCTCAGTTGGTAAACAGAGTTGCTGCTTAGCCTGATGACCTGAATTCAATCTCGAAGAAACCCAGAATACTCCTAGAAATTTTTCTCTCATTTCTTCACTTGGACTGTGGCATATGCACACTCCAACACCAGCACATACATAAATAATATTTAAACCCAAATAAGTGCCATTGAATTTACTTGCAGCCAAACAACACTATGGATTTCATCTCTAAATCTCACATAGGAGAAGTAGATAATAGACATCTTTAAGTTGTCCTCTCATTGCAACATAGACAACATGGCACAGGTAAAAACACAAACATAGTTAAGCATTTTTTGTTGGATTTTTTGTTATATTAAGAAATTTTTATTCATTTTACATACCAACCAAAGATCCCCCTCCTCTCTCTTCCCACCTGCAGCTTTCCCCTACAACTCATCTCAGCTTCCCACCTCCTCCAAGGCAAGGTTTCCCATGGGGAGTCAGAAGAGCCTGAGACATTCAGTTGACACAGATCTAAGCCCCTCCTTCCTGCACCAAGGCTCCAAAAGGTGTTCCAACATAGGCACTGGGCTCCAAAAAACCGGCTCATGTACCAAGGATGGATCCCGATGCCACTACCTGGGGTCCCCACAGTTTAAACTAAAGAACTGTCTCACCCATCCAGAGGGCCTAGTCCAGTAGCATGGGAGCTCCACAGCTATTGGTCCACAGTTCATGCATTTGTACTAGTTTGGCTGGTCATCTCTTGTCAGGGACCAAACATGAACCATGGAAAAGTACTAGCTAGGCCAGAGAACAAACCCCTGCCCTAAACCAGATGCCCCCAATGATAAAGAACAAGTCAGGTAGGTCAGGTAGCATAGCAACAGAACAATGGGCCCTGACCAGTGGCCTTATCACTTAGCAGCCTCACAACTTGCACATAGTCCTTCACCTGCATGCCTCCCTTCATCTGCGCATATGGCACGTCGTGTACTCCTTCCCACCTACAGCTTTCCCCCACAACTCATCTCAGCTTCCCACCTCCTCCAAGGCAAGGTTCTTCCCTCCTTCCTGCCCCCTCTCATGCTATATAAGCCTTGCTGAGGAGAATAAAATTTGCAGCTTGATCAGAACACTGTATTGCTGTCTTCTCTTGTGTCTCCCTGTCCCTTTCATTCTCTCCCACAGGTGGGTCGCCCCATTGACACCACACTGGCCGGGGCAATCTCTGTACATTTTTCCATCATGATCTCATTGTGCCTTGCTCATAAAATCCCTCCTCTCTCTCATCAATTGAACTCCTGGAGCTCAGCCTGGTGTCTAGCTATGGATCTCTGTATCTGCTTCAGTCACTGGATAAAGGCTCATGGGGACTCCTCAGTTATTGGTACATAGTTCATGCATTTCCACTAGTTTGGCTGATCATCTCTGTACTTTTTCCAGTCATGGTCTCGATATCTGTTGCTCATAGAATCCCTCCTCTCTCTCATCAACTGGATTCCTGGAGCTTGGCCTGGAACCCAGCCATGGAACTCTGCATCTGCTTCCATCAGTCACTGGAAGAGGGCTCTATGATGACAAAGTATTCAGCCATCTGATCACCAGAGTAGGACAGTTCAGGCACCATCTCCACTATTGCCAATAGTCTAAGGTGGGGCCATCCTTGTGGATTCTTGGGAACTTCACCAGCACTCTGTTTCTCCCCATTCCCATGATGTCTTCATTTATCATGGTATCTCTTTGCTTGCTCTCACACTCTGTCCCTGTTCCAGCTGAAGCCTCCCATTTCCTTAAGTTCTCATCCCTCATTCCTTCCCTACCATTACCCCCCTGACCTCCAGTTTGCCTATGTAGAACTCATCTATTTCTCCTTTGCTGGGCCATCCATGTGTCCTTCCTAGGGTTCTCCCTGCTTGTTAGCCTCCCTGGAGCTGTGGGTTCCAGTCTGGTTATACTTTGTTTTATACATCTAATATCCACTTATGAGTGAGTACATCCCATGTTTGTCCTTCTGAGTCTATATTACCTCACTCAAGATGATATTTCCTAGTTCTATCCATTTGTCTGTAAATTTCATGGTGCCATTATTTTTCTCTGCTAAGTAGTACTCCGTTGTGTACATGTACCACATTTTCTTAATCCATTCTTCAGTTGAAGGGCATTTAGGTTGTTTCCAGCTTCTGGATATTATGAATAATCCTGCTATAAACATAGTTGAGCATGTGTCCTTCTGGTATGACTGACCATTCCTTGGGTATATGCCCAAGAGTGGTATAGCTGGGTCTTGAGGAAGATTGATTCCCAGTTTTCTGAGAAACTGCCATGCTGATTTCCAAAGTAGCTGTACAAGTTTGTATTCCCACCAACAGTAGAGGAGTGAGTGTTCCCCTTGCTCTACATCCTCTCCAACATAAGCTGTCTTCAGTGTTTTTGATCTTAGCCATTCTGACAGATGTAAGATGGTATCTCAGAATTGATGAAATTATTAAGGCCACTCCACGTAGTTAAAAGGGAGGTTTATTTTGTGGGGTAACTTACAAATGGAAGGATAGGTAACAGGGTCTGGGAAAGGTGTAGCACAGTCCAGAAGTGTTCTCTGAACTCTGCTCGGTCTACTTCCCACGTCCAGCGTCCAGGAACCAAGAGAGCTGGCACATCTGGATCTTGGGCCTTCAGGGTCCTCTCTCGGCTCTGCCTTATAGGTGCGACCATTACCAAAGCCTCAGTGGGGGTTGGAATTTCCAGATCAAAGCTGTTCCTCTTTTGTCTAAATAAGAAGGTTCTAACCCAGTACAAGACTATATACAAGGGAATGGTTATCAAATATTGTCCAGGATTAATGAGGGATGATGACCTAGATAAGATGGAACTACAACCAATGTGAACAATATCAAGCAAGAAACACATAAAAAATCCAGAGAGGTCTAGAGCGTAGGCAAATGGTATGTTACAAAGATCATTCCAAAAGGTGTCCTATCCTAAAGAACCTGAATCTAATACTTAATATGTTCTATCTAAGATATATATATATATATATATATATATATATATATATATATATATATATATATATATACTAAGTTGTAACTATAACTGCTAGTCTTCAGTCCCATCAAAGACATGAGAAGGGAGATAATGGTACCTGAGAACCTGAGAAATAGAAGATGGATGCACGCAACTTTCGGGAATCTTGCAAGAATAGACAGAGACAGCTGGCAGCCTGGACAGTCACTAAATGCTTCTCAGTATTGTTGGTGCATTCAAATTGGCTATAGGCCTAGAGTATCTGACAGACCATTTTCAAAAGCAGAATTCTGAAAGACCATCTTACCCTGTCTTGGCAGAGTTCAGAAGTCACTTTTCCTTGTGTCCCACTTGTCCAGAAGGACAGCACTTATATTGTCAGCAGTAGAGGCAAGGGCTCAACTTTACTCCACAGGCCATTTTGTGCCAAGAAGACAAACTTCCAAATGGAAATGTCTTAGAAGCCCAACATTCTCTTGAGATCAAATTGTTGCTGCCAGGTGCAATTGTGTCTCATCTCAACAAAATTCTAAGTTATTTAAATGTCATATTCTCTAGGTTTATGACGTGTTTGAAGATTACCTGTCCATCCAACCTATGTATCTGTAAATCTGGATAACCTAACTTACATAACTATAGAGATGACAAGCAAAGGTGACTATAAATCTGGAAGTCTTATCTACCTAAATAACCTAAGGACTAAGGCTTCATGTAAACAAGGTAAACAGTCTATAAGCAAATGTATGGTAAAGGACAATGACTATAAAATTGTGACAATACACAAGGTTTTATAACAGAGGTAGGAACATATAGTGCAATATTCAATATGACAATAATCTTAAATATATATCAATATACAGAATATCCTAAACAGAAGTAGGGCATACATACAGTATAACAGATATAATTTACATTTGTACCAATATACAAATATTTCAAATAAGAGTAGAAATGTATGTACATCATAACAAATATAGTTCTGTATTTGTATCAATATACAAATTATCTTAAACAGGAATATAAAAGTAGTTTACATTTGTATCAACATATAAGAATCCATGTAGATGTAACCAACCATCTTATTAAATAAGAAACACAGAACCAATGAAAAGAAGAAAGCCAAGAGGTCAGAGCTAAGAGCTAAAACCTTATCCTTCCTCCTGTGGTGGTCCTACCTCTCTGAAAGAGAGCTACTTCCTGTCTTAAAGTCTTTATATAGACTTTCTGTTTTGCCTTCTCATTGGTTGTAAACCCAGCCACATGACTGCCTCATCACTGCCTGTCTGTATAGACCTCCAGATCTTTTATGGTTGCTATTGAGATTAAAGGCATGTGTATCCAATGCTGGCTGTATCTCTGAACACACAGAGATTTACCTAGCTCTGCCTACCAAGTGCTGGGATTAAAAGTGTACACCACCACTGCCCAGCTTTCCTATGGCTTGCTAATAGCTCTGACCCCCAGGCAACTTTAGTTATTAATATACAAATAACATTTTAATATAAATAAATTATCACCATAAAGCCATAACAGTGCAAATTATCTAAGGCTGCTATTTTACTAAATTTGTTTACTAGTATATACATTAATCTACCATAATACCTTATACCTATCCATTCCATTTCTTCTTCTCCCCCCCCCTTTTTGTAGGCACTTTCTCTTTTCTTAAGGAGAATACTGAGTTTAATATTTTCTTCCACCCTAACCCTATAATGATCATCCATAACCCTGAGAAATATGAAACCTTAGGGAGAAGGGGAGTCTTTTTCTTAGAATTGCTTCCTGCTGTTTAGGGGGTGGTGGTATCTTTGTTGGGTACTGTAAGAAAACTCAGATAGTTAAATCTCAGTTAGACTAACTGTAGATTCCATAGCAAGTCTCAGAGTAATGGATAAGATTATCTGAAATTCTGGCAAGTAGTGTAGTATGATGATGATTACCATGGCATCCTTCTGGATTCGGTAGAGTTGTTGTTGTTGGGGCCCCATCTTCTTTCTGAAGACTTCAGAGATTGCTATTGGAAAACTTTTTTTTTTAATCAAAATGGAAAGTTTGGATATAAAGATGACATGACATGTAAGAAAGGATTCTGAGAAATCAAGAGTAAGCATGGAGAGAATTAGAATCTTGAAGACAATGGTCCCTTTTGATTGATTTCCTTCTGTCCCACAACAGAGGACTCTTCTGGTATGGGACTGAAGAATCTCTCAACCTTTTCTTTTTGCAATATGTTTGGGTTTATAGAAGGAGTGAGCCAATTCCATCTACAAAGCCAGCTTGGTTTATAATTGAATTGGAACCAAAACTTTTCTAGACTGATAGGGATATAGATGTTAGACAAAGAGATTTTACCCTGTGTAGATTGTTATCAATAGATTCTTCCTTTCTGCTGTAAACATCTGGATATCCAAGGCCTTATGATTTTTGGAAGATGGGTATTTCCGTTATCCTGGAAAGACAAAAACAGAACCCTACCCCAACCTTTGATTGTTAAGTTTTTCTTACAACTTGTAGAGATGTCACATTGGTGGATGAGCTTTTACTTCTTCTCATCAAGGGGTTTCTCCTGTTCAAATCAAATTTTTATTAATTTTGTTGCTATCCATAGCTTTTCTTCTCCTGCAGAAACAAAAGCAAAACCCCTTCCCCAACATAGGACCTATCCAAGTTTCCATTCTGAGGACAATACATCTTTGAAATAAACCAGTTGGTTTAGTTCAGGAGTTTTGTCTGTTGTCCAATGTCTCTCCGCGGCTATTACTCCTTTCTCATCAGCATTGAGAAAATTCAAAGTTAATAAAGCACTATGCAATCTATTCCATGGAACCATTGTTACTGGTTGCTGTTTATTTAGCATATCCTTTAAAGTTTGATTGGATCTTTCTATGATTGCTTGGCCTGTGGGATTGTGTGGTATAACTGTAACATGCTTTATATTGTAATAAGCAATTTTATTTTATTGGAGACATATGCTGGGGCATGTCTGTCTTAATTTGTACAGGTATTCCCATGATGGCCATAACTTCTAATAGGTGTGTAATCACAGAATCAGTCTTTTCAGAACTCATAGGAGTTACCCACTGAAATCCTGAATAGGTGTCAATGGTATGGTGTACATACTTTAATCTTCCAAATTCTGCAATCTGTAACACATCCAGCTGCCAAATTTCAGTTCTTTGTATACCCTTTGGATTGCTCCCTGCAGGTATTAGAGTTTGATTATAGAAGGAACAAGTAGGACATTTTTTTTTTTCACAATATCCTTAGCTTATTGCCAAGTGATGGAAAAAATCTTCTTCAAACCTTTGCTATTTACATGGTGTTTCTTATGAAATTCTGAGGCTTCTAGCACATTACCTATTAGTAACTGAAAAATCTCATCATTTCCTTGTGCTAGAAGTCCTGGCGGACCTGTATGGGATCTGATATGTGTTATATATATAGGGTGTTCCCTTTTTCTGATGATTTCCTGCAATTATATGAGTAATGAATTTAATTCTGTATTATCAGGAATAAATTCAGCAGTTTCAATATGTAAAACAACTCTCTCTGCATATTGAGAGTCAGTGACTATATTGAGGGGTTCTGTGAAGTCCATCAGTACCATAAGAATGGCATACAGTTCTGCCTTTTGTACAGAGTTGTACCACTTTGTACCACTTTACTTAAGTCTCCTGATTTGTATCCTGTGTTCCTTGAATTATTTGCATCTGTATAGAATGTGAGGACTCCAGAAATTGGTTTTTGTCATACAAAGTGAGGAAGGACCCATTCAGTCTTCTTTATGAATTCTATTCTCTTGCTTTTGGGATAATGGTTATTAATAACCCCCAAAAAGTTACTGCAGGCTCTCTTCCAGTATTTATTATCTTTCCATAGTGATGAAATTTCATTAGTTAAATGTACTACAATTTCTGTTAGGCCCATTCCTGTCAACTGGTGAAGTCTTAGTTTACCTTTTTGAATCAAATCAGAGATCTTTTCTATGGTGATATTTTATTTGTATTAAAATGTTATTTGTATGTTAATAAATAAAGTTGCCCAGGGGTCAGGGCTATTAGCAAGCCATAGGAAAGCAGGGCAGTGGTGGTGTACGCTTGTAATCCCAGCACTTGGTAGGGAGAGATAGGTAAGTCTCTGTGTTCAGGGATACAGCCAGTATTGAATACACATGCCTTTAATCTCAATACCAATCATAGAAAACCTGGAGATCTATACAGATAGGCCATGATGAGGCGGTCATGTGGTTGGGTTTACAACCAATGAGAAGGCAGAACAGAAACACTATAAAAAGACAGACACCCAGGAAGTAGCTCTGTTTTGGAGAGGTAGGACCACCGTAGGAGAAAGGGTAAGGTTTTAGCTCTTAGCTCTGAGCTCTTGGCTTTCTTCTTTGCATTAGTTTTGTGTTCCTAATTTAATAAGATGGTTGGTTACATCTACATTTGGCACCCAACATGACAAGAATCCATTAAAAACCACTTGGCTTGGCTTGGCTTGGCTTGGCGGCAGGTCCAGTTTCCGGATTGAGTGGCCCGGCTCCCTAGCTTTGGCCCAGGTCTGACTGAACCGCAGCTGTTGCTACTTGCTTAAAGCTGGTGCTATAAACAACTCAGGCCTGCCCTGCCAAACAGGGCCCCTGCCTGTAAAGCTAAGGCTTGACTCGGCTCAAGCGGCTATGCTTTTCTCTCTCTCTCTCTCTCTCTCTCTCTCTCTCTCTCTCTCTCTCTCTCTCTCTCTCTCTCTCTGGATTCACACCTCAAACACCAGGTGACTGTTTTGAAATTCCCTCAGATTTCTACTGTTCTATGCAGACTTGGTGAGTCAATTAACATATCTATTTAAAAGAGTTTTTTTCTACATTTAAAATAATGGGCTTTATGTGTACATTGGAAAAAAATTGGGCTTTGTTTGAAATTTTAGGCACCCTGACAATGGAACAACTATATGAGAAGATTAATATTGATCAAATTATTCATTTTATTACTTTTCTTATCCTCATTTTACTATTTAAAAAGATAGTCAATTTAAGTGCCAGGATAACAGTCTTAGAAAAACTTGTTAATCCTCTAAAAATGAATTATAGAGAAATTCAAATTCAGACAAAAGTTAACAGTGAATTTAACAGTGAATTAACAGTGAAGTTGTTTCAAAATTGGATCATAGTTACAGAAAGAAAGCCAGTTTTCACACAATCACCTTTAATTTATCTGGTAGCCATACAACAGCTACCTGGTGAAGAGAATGAACAAAATACTTGAATTCCAATTGAAATGTTAGACTTACAAAGATTTCAGGAGTCAATTAGCATCGTATGGCATGCATTCCCCATATATAAAGCAAATGTTAAACACCTGGTCAACTTGTAATAGGATTCTACCAAAGGACTGGTGGGATTTGGCACAGGCTGTTCTTGAACCTGGACAAAATCTCCAGTGGAAAATGTTCAATAACGAGGCTAAAAATATAGAAAAACAATGGAGGGATAACGGAATACAAGTCTGCCAGGATCAGCTTATTGGAGAAGGCCAATATGCTTCAGTACAAACACAATGTTTATATGATGTCCAATCCCTATTTCTATGTCATATGGCAGCCTTGAATGCATGGGACAGAGCTGAGAAACCAGGAAAAAAAACTGAGTCATTTACAAAGATTATACAGGGCCCAAAAGAATCTTTCACAGATTTCTTACAAAGATTGTCTTCAGCAGTACAGAGAATGTTCCCAAATTCAGAGGCTAGTCATATAATAATTGAATCTTTGGCCTTTGAGAACACAAATGTAGCATGCAAAAAAAAAAATCAGGCCATTAAAGGCAAGATCTGCACCTTTGGAAGAATGGATTAGAGATATGGTTAATGTTGAGGCTTATGACCATGACAATATGTGGGTAGGAGAAGAAATTTCAAAAGGTTTGAGAAATGTTAGATGTTTTGGATGTGGAAAGCAAGGACATCTGAAAAGAGACTGTAAACAGGTCATTCCTAGAAATAATGTTTCTTCAAGGAACACTGGCAACAGAATGCCCCTTCCTTCTGGAGTATGCAGAAGGTGTGGTAAGGGAATACACTGGACAAATGAATGTAGATCAACAAGGGATAGGTAGGGTAATCTTTTCCTTGGGCTTCAGGAAACTCCCAGAGGGGCCTCAGGCAGGCCCCCACAGTAAATCCAGTTCAAACCTTTCCTGCAGTTGTAGAGGAAACCCCTACTCAAAGCAACTAAATAACCAAATACCTATTGGAATAAATCATGTTGGTCAGGATGATGAAACAGAGAGAATAGGAAATTCAGGAAAAAAACATAAAAAAATTTTTGGCAGATCTGTCAGCATTCTCCAATTAGCAGTTGTGCTCTGTTTCTGTACAGCCTGAATGGTTGGTGACTGTTTTTTTTATAACATATTATGATATTATTCCTAGAAATATGCATTGATCTATATACCTTTTCTGAGAATGTAGGAATTTGAATCTGGGTATTCCACTGTTGTAACAGTTCTCGGCCCCAAAGATTTACTGCTACATTTGCTACATGTGACTTCAAACTTCCTCTCTGTCCTTCTGGCTCTATGCATTCAACCCATCTTGAACTCTGTTTTATCTGAGATAGGGTGCCAATCCCTAAAAGTTGGACATCTACCTCTTGAAGAGGCCAATTCAGATGCCATGATTTTGGTGTAAGTATAGTCACATCTGCACCTGTGTCCATCAGGCCCTCCAGATCCAGGCTATTAATTCAAATTTTAAGCTTTGGTCTTTGTTCATTTATGGAAATCTGCCAAAATATTTGTTTTATCGTATTCTTTGGATATTGTGATTCATCTATCAGAGATGTTTTATCATCCATTGCAGTATTGGTTTTTACATTAGGCATTGGTTTATTCAGTTGTCCTGGAGAATTTCTTCCACTGTGGCTGGAAATATTTGTATCATGTTTGATTTGGGGGCCTGCAAGAGGCCCCCTGAGGCATTTCCCGCCAGTAAAGGTTTGCCTTGTATATCTATTTTTGATCTGCACTCACTGGTCCAATGTCGGTGTTTGCCACATTTTCTACATAATCCAAGAGGTTGGGGTCTCCTATTTGGGCTATTTGTAGAAGTAGTATTACCTCTAGGAGCACTCCATGTACAGCTTTTACTTATATGACCTGGTGTATCACATTTAAAACATTTGGTACTACGGAGCCTTCTTTCACCTCTGGGATTTATCCAAGTCTCATTATTGTAGTTAAGAGACTCAACACCATTAGTTTACTGAATCCATTCTTCCAAAGGTGCTGATATGACCTTTAATGGTGTAAGTATTCTTTTGCATTCTGTATTAGCATTGTTGAACACCAAGGACTCAGTTAATACTTTTCTTAACTCTTTATCTGACACAGCTTTTGTTATAGCTGTGTTCAGCCTTTGTAAAAAAAAAATCAGTGGAGGGTTCATGCAGTCCATGAAATATCTTTGTGTATACCTCAGTTGGTTTTCCAGGTTCTAGAATTTTCCCCAAGCATTTAGAGCTGCTGTATGGCATAGGGATATTGTATGCTCATCGTAATTGACTTGTACATTCCTGTCAGTGAAACATCCCTCACCAAGTATTTGATCTTGAGAGATCACAAAACTTCTGAGTTTACCTTGTTATTCTAAATATCTTGCTTCTTCTCTCAACCAGCTTTTCCACTGTAACCGCTGGCTATATTCTAGAACAGCTGAAATTAACTGATGCCAGGAATCTGGAATGATTCTATGTGTGGTAGACCACAAATTTCACATCTGTCTTACATATGTGGAGTGTATCCCATATGTAACTACTGCTTCCTTTATATTTTTAACATCCCTTGTTGAAATTGGTTGTTATGTATATGTCATATATGGTCTAGAGTATGTATCATCTTCTGGCTTTTCATGGATGATGATAGGATAAGCCATTGTATGACAGCCATTTGTAGATGTTACAACCTGTATGGTCTTGCCCTTCTACTTATTAGGTCCCTTGTCATGTTTCTTCCAGGACTTGCAGGTGAGTACCTAGGGTCTGTTCTAGGGAGTGAACCTTCTCTCTTGCAAGGGATTCCAGATTTCTCATAGAATCATGGAAGTTTTTATGTTCTTCAGAAACACATGATTCCATGGACCTTATCTTATCAATTAATGATAATCTTCCTTCCTTATATAGTGTCTGAGTAGCCACAACTTCATTCTGGAGAGTTAGTGTTCTATCCATTAAATATTCATATTTATTATCAATAAAATCAAGTTTGGGTACAAGCCTGTTTTGTAAATCCTGATTAGCAGATTCAAGAGAAAGAATCTTTTTCTGTAAGTATTCATTGCTATCTTTTAAAGCCTGTAAATCCTGGTTAGCAGATTCCAGAGAGACAATCTTTTTATGTAAACCTTCATTGCTATCTTTTAAAGCCTGTATCAGTCCCAATAATGACTCATTTTTGTTCTTATTAGTAAACCAGTGTTTGAACACTGTGTGAATTATTATGATGAATGCCAAAATGGTCCAGGCCAGGTATGCTTTAGGAAGGTCATATATTCGCAGGAAAATGTATTTCATCATGCAGGCAAAAAGGTTTTTAAATTCTTGTGAGGTAATGTTGTCAGCCATATTACAGGAATTACTCAAAATTTGTTAGTTTTAAGGTGTAAAATTATCAAGTACTTTTACTTGAAATAAGATGCTGGTTTACCTATCTTACCTTTCCATGGTTTTGGGGGATGTAGTAGCACTTTTCAGCCAGCAGGAGGCATTGGAATAGCTCCAAAGCAGGTCCTGTTGAATGCCTTGGCTGGTAGGAGAGTGATGGAACACAGGCAGTAGGAAGTTCTTCTGGTGACTCCCTGGAGCTTCACGGTAAGGAGAGTTCCAGGCTGCTCTAAGCCCCTCTCTGCCTCTACAATCAGGAGATCTGCCAGCAGGCATGGCTCCAAGCCCTCTCTGTGCCTAAGTAGGGTGCTGCCGGGGACAGTGCCATATCTATTTTAACTAGGTGAAACTGTGGAAGCCTTGGACTAGGGAAGGGAGCTGGCACTCAGGGAGGAGGGGGAATGCCTCACTCACAGTGGATTTGCTGGTCTGGGGGCTGAACTTGCCATGAACCTGAGACCAGATTAGCTCCTTTTCAGGAATGGAACCCTATAGGTTTTTCCTGGTTTTACGGAGCTCTGCAGGTGGTACCCTGCAGCTTCAAATGCCCACCAACTGGGGGAGGAGGCTGAGGGTGGGAGCCATCCAGGCCTTGGGAATTTTCACCACGTTGGGTGCCAGTTATTGGTGAAATTATTAAGGCCACTCCATGTAGTTAAAAGGGAGGTTTATTTTGTGCGGTAACTTACAAGTGAAGGGATAGGTAATAAGGTCTTTGAAAGGTGTAGCACAGTCCAGCAGTGTTCTCTGGAGAACGCTGCTTGGTCTACCTCCAATGTCCAGGGTCCAGGAATCAAGAGAACCAGCACACCCATATCTCAAATCTTCAGGGTCCTCTCTCAGCCCTGCCTTGTAGGCATGACACTTACCAAAGCCTCAATGGGTGTTGGAACTTCCACTTGATCTTAGCCAAAAGGCCGAGAAGCGATGTGTTGGAACTTCCAGATCAAAGCTGGAATGGCTACCCACTACATCTCTGAGTCATTTTCATTTACATCTCCCTGATGACTAAGGATGTTGAGCAATTCCTTAAAAGTCTTTCAGCCATTTGAAATTCTTTTGTTGAGAATTCTCTGTTTAGATCTGTAGCCCATTTTTTAATTGGATTGTTAGATATTTTGATGTCTAGTTTCTTGAGTTCTATATATTCTGCAGATCAACCCTCTGTCAGATATGGAGTTGGTGAAGATATTTTCCCAATCTGTAGGCTGTCATTTTGTCTTATTGACCATGTCCTTTGCCCTACAAAAGCTTCACAGTTTCAAGAGGTCCCATTTATTAATTGTTGCTCCCAGTGTCTGTGCAACTGGTGTAATATTTAGGAAGTGATCACTGTGCCAATGTTTTGCAGAATACTTCCTACTTTCTCTTCTATCAGGTTCAGTGTAACAGGTTTTTTGTTGAGGTCTTTGATCCACTTGGAATTGAGTTTTGTTTGTGCATGGTGACATATATGGATCTATTTGCAATCTTCTACATGTTGACATCCAGTTATTCTAGCACCATTTACTGACTGATGGATCTATTTCCTTTATTATATCTTCAATGCCAGAGATTCTCACTTCCATCTCTTTTATTCTGTTGTTTATGCTTGAATCTGTAGTTCCTGTTCATTTAGTCAAATTTTCCATTTCCAGCATTCCCTCAATTTTTATCTTTTTTATTGCCTCTATTTCAGTTTTCAAATTTTGGACTATTTCCTTCACCTCTTTAATTGCTTTTTCTTGGCTTCCTTTAAGGGTTTTATTGATTTCTTCCAATTTTTTGTTTGTCTTTTCTCCATTTCTTTAAGGGAAATTTTCATTTCCTCTTTAAAGGCCTCTATCTTCTTCTTAAAGTCATTTTTAAGGTCAGTTTCTTCTGTGTCTTCTGTGTTGGAATGTTCAGGTCTTGCTGATGTAGAACCACTAGGTTCTGATGGTGCCATATTGGTCTTTATGTTGTTGAGTGTATATCTGAACTGCTGTCTACTCATGTCTTCCTCCACTCCATGCAAGTTTTGTCTATGTCTGAGGGAGCCTCTCTTGGTCCAACTGATATTCTTGGTCTAATGGGAGCTCTTGATCTAATCAGTGCTGATGGATTCTGTGTCTAAGGCAGCAGCTCTTGGTCCAATGAACACCAGTGGGCTCTGTCTCAGGGAGCAACTGTTTCCAATTTGTGCATGGTAGAACCTGTTTGCTTGGTGAGGGGGTGGGGGAAGAGGCAGCTGCCTGGTCCCTGTGGCTCCAGTGGTTTGGGGGAGGGGCACAGGATGTGCCCCCAGAGCCTAGGGGCTAAGAACCTGGTCTGCCCAGTCTGGAGATGGGGGTCTTACTTGTTCCCAGTTGGTGCAGGATGGGCTTATGACTTCAGTGGTTGCTGGTGTCACAGGGGGCTGTTTTCTTGGTGAGAGGGTGGGGAAGAGGCAGCTGCCTGGTCCCTGGGACTCCAATGGCTTGGAGAAAGGGCACACAAGATGCCCCCTGGGCCTAGGGGCTAGGGACCTTGTCTGCCCAGTCTGGAGATGGGGTCTTACCTTTTTCCAGTTGGTGAAGGGTGGGCTTATCTAGTTAAGCATTTTTAAATGAATAAAATTAGAAAAGCAAAGAAAATAACCCAATTATTGAGATCATATCAAATGATTTGCCAGTTTAAATTATTATTATATAATTTTAAGAAGTATTACTGTTCACCAAAACATTCCTGGTTCCTTCTAAACACTTATTTTGTCCTTTAATTCTCTGATTCAAAGATAGGCCATTTAAAAACATATCTCAGCTGGGCTTAAAAACATATGCCTATAACCCCAGCACTTGGGAACAGTGGTAGGCCAATTTCATTAAGTTTGAGGTCAAGTTGGTCCACATAATGAGTTTCAGGATAGCCATGTCTGTCTTAGAAGAGTTCAAAAAGAAAAAAGCATATCTAAAATCATGAAAAATTTTCCAATATACTCTGACTGGAATCCTTTGATAACCATCTAGCGGGGACTTTCATCATGTTCAAGTGATAGGAGACAGAAGGAGCAATGGAGCATTTTCATCTTCTGCATTATAATGACATATTTGGGAGCTGATGAGTTTTCTCAGTAGTATTGCTCCTGTTGGGCACCCAGGTTTGGTTCCTAGCACCTACATCAGGTAGTTCAGAGCTACCTGTAATTCCAGTTTAAGGAGATCTGATGCCTCATCTGCCTCATGGGCACCAGATATGCAAATGGTGAAAAGACAGATATATTTGGGATCTCAGGTTGTTAAAAAGGTTTTTGTTAGTTATTTTGCGGCACTGTGCTCTTACCCTACAAGGAAATGTCAGGAAACACAACAGAATCCACTAATAAGAGTTTAATTAAGACAAAAGTGACAGAGAGTGCTCAGGCCTATGGAAGAGACACATGTGTAGAGAAGAAGAAGGAGCCAGGAATATGGTGCCGGCTTATAAAGGCTAAGCGTGCACAGGTTGATGTGACTACTCCACGCATGTGTGTAGATCACATGGCTATGCTGCACGCTTACATAAACATGCAAAGTCATGGATCCTGGTCATATGAGACACTTTGACCCAGAAATGGCTATCTTGACCTGGAACTGGCTACGAGGAAGTGTCCAGGTCCACCGGGCATGAGCCAACATGCCCAACAATGGGGATGTGTTGTGAACCCTTCATCCCTGACTCTTTCCTTTAAAAAAAAATAATAATTGTGGTTGACTGGGTATGGGGGTGACATTTCTCTCAAAGACTGCTTCCAGCTGAATAGTGGGCATTGGTTGGCTTTTGAGGGGGAATGGGAGGGTAGCTTGTTAAGTCCTGGGATGATGGTGGGGAGGTCCTGGAATGATGTTCTGCCGTCCCCTTGTTCTGCAGCTGTCCATCTGTGCTGTGGCTGGGAACCTTCTGTTTGACAAGATACTGTTGACATAGAAAAGGCTTAGAGAAAAAGAATCATTATTTTTTTATTTTGGAGTTGGCATTTCTCTGAGGTAGATCTGGCCTGCCCAGATGGAGACATGTGACATTTATCTGAAGTAGATCAGGCCTTCGTACTCTGCTTAATTTTTATCTGAGACAAGCTTTATTAGAGGTAGTTTATTTAAGGCATCTGTTTCCCTTATTAGGTTAGCATTTAGGAAACACAAATGATCAGTTGTTGAGTATTGAACAATGATAAATTGTTGTATTACATTTTTTCTTACTGCTTGGATATTTTTGATGGTCCTTTTTGCCTCTGGCTCTGTGTGACCGTGCTTGGGAAATGAAGGGATGATACTTTATTCCTCTGGAATTGGTGACAAGGCAGTGGATCATGATGTCCTCTAGAGCTTGAGAGTCAGAAGCCCTGTTTGTTTTACTGTATATGAAGAGAAATTTTTCTGGGATGGAGGTGAGATAAAAGGTTTTAGATGAGACAGGTGGACCCAGTGAGGAAAGCCCTCGAGTTTAGCAGCTGTAGGAGTCACAAGAATTACCTTGAAGGGTCCCTGCCACTTAGGGGAAAGGGGTGAATGGCGCTGGCCTGGAGGGAAGAGAAGAACCTGATCCCTAATGTGTATTGGAGGTGGACAATTATTGTCACATGGCTGAGGTAATGAACAGTCTGCATAGCTCCATAGGATAGACCTTAGGTACATAAAAGAGGAGTTAACAGGCTATCTGGAACAGTTGGAGTGTCGGATAAAAGACCTGGTGTTAGAACTGGCCTTCCATACATTAGTTCAAATGGAGAGGTTGAAAGAGGCTTTTTAGGAAGAGCCCTGAGCCTGAGAAGAGCTAGAGCCAATAATCTTACCCAGTCTAGAAGAAGTTCTTGTGACATCTTAGTAAGAATAGTTTTTAAAGACAGGTTGGTACGCTCCAACTTTCCTGAGGATTGAGGACGGTATGGGATATGAAAATGCCAAGGAATGTTAAGAGCCTTAGCTTGCATCTGAGAAATCTGGGAGGTGAACTCTGGGCCATTGTCAGATTGAAGAGAAGCAGGAACCCCAAACCAAGGAATAATTTCTCAGAGAAGGAGGTCTGCAACTGTCTGAGTCCGCTTATTAGAAACCAGATATGCCTCCATCTAATTTGAAAATGAGTCTACCATCATGAGAAGATATTTAACTTTTCTGACAGTGGACATATGGGTAAAATCGAGCTGCCAGTCAGTTCCTGGAAGGGAACCTCTAGCCTGGTGGGTGGGAAAAGGATGACTCCTGTACTTGGTATTGGGATCTGGTTTTTTGGCAGATCTCACAAGAGGCAGTAATAGTTCTTAAGAAGTGTAAGTCCTCAGAGGTGGGCTGCAGGTGAGCATATATGAATTGAGACAGAGCAAGATTGTTACGATGAAAGACCTGGTGTAGATAAGAAATAATTTGTCTAGTGTCTGGAGTTCCCTGTGAGGGTGTAGGCTGTACTGTATGGATTCCCTGTGGTGGGTGAGGTGAGACTTGGCCCTAGAGGGCCGCTGTTCTGGCTGCCTGGTCAGCCTGGTTGTTTCCCCTAAAGATGATGGAGCTGTCAGTCTGATGAGACCAGCAGTGGACAATTCCTATAGCCCTGGGGAGGTGGGAAGCATCCAGCATGGTCATTATTTGGCCTGAGTTAGATATGGATCCCCCTTTTGCTGTGAGAAGGCCATGCTCCCTCCAAATAGCAGTGTGGAACAGGAGGATAGGAAAAGCATATTTGGAGTCTGTGTAAACATTTAGAGATAGTCCCTGTGCCAACTGGAAGGCACGGGTGAGAGCTATCAGCTCAGCCTGTTGGTTAGTGGTGTGTGGGGGTAATGCCTGTGCCTCTATTATCTCAGCATCTGACACCATGGCATAACCCACTTTACGGGTTCCTTCACATAAAAAGGAGCTCCCATCTGTGTACCAGGTATAAGTAGCCTGAGGCAATGTGCCCTCCTGTATGTGTGAAGGGTGAGGTAACAGCTCCTCTAAGGTTTCAGTGCAGGAATGAGAAGGAGAATAGTCAGCATTAGGTTGAGGGAGGATGCTTGAAATATTAAGAGGTGGACAAGTCCGGAAAGTAATTGTGGCATCCTCTAGTAGTGCCACCTCGAAAGAAAGAACTCAGGAAGAAGGTAAAATTTGTATACCTTTATAAGTTAAAAGATGTGACAGATTATGGTGAGAGAAAACAGTAATGGATGACCCAAAGCTTAGCTTCTTTGATTCCTGAATAAGGAGCTCTGCAGCTGCTAACATGCGAATGCAAGGTGCCCAGCCCTGACTGGTAAGGTCTAGCTTCTTTGACAGATAGGCTACAGGTGCAAAGGAGGGTCCCAGATGATGCCCTAGAGTTCCCAGGGCAAATACCTCTTTCTCTGTTACATAGAGAGAGAAGGGATGGGTTAAGTCTGGGAGATGGAGTGCTGGAGCCTGAAGAAGAGCCTGCTGGAGCTTTTGGAAAGGTTTAGTGATAGGATGAAGGAGGGGCTCATGTGGCCAGCCCTGAGCTGCCTCTTATAAGGGGCGAGCAAGGAGAGAAAAAGATGGAACCCAAGACCATAGAAAGCCAGCTATTCCTTATGAAAGACAGAAATTCCTGTTTAGTAGAAGAGACTGTGAGGGACTAGATTAGATGCTTTCTGTCTACAGTAATAGCCTTGTGAATTGGAGTAATGGATAGACCTAAATAGCTGACCTGGGGAGTTGACAGCTGAACTTAAGAAGGAGATACACTGAAACCCCAGCTGGATAAGAAATTTAGGAGAGCAGAGGTGTTAGTTTGTCTAACTGGTAAGGATGGGCAACAGAGTAAAATGTCATCTATATACTGTATTAGTTTAGAGCCAGGGACAGACAGAGAAAGCAGGTCAGAGGCCATAGCCTGACCAAATAGGTGTGAACTGTCTCTGAATCCCTGTGGCAGAACAGTCCAGGTCAGCTGTGTGGACTGGTGAGTGTCAGGGTCAGTCCAGGTGAAGGCAAAATTGTTTTGAGACTGAGGACTGAGAGGAATAGAAAAGAAGGCATCTTTGAGATCTAGAACTGAGAAGTGAGAAGTTCCCAAAGGGATAGTGGATATGAGAGTATAAGGGTTAGGCACTACAGGATGGAGAGGGACCACTGCAGAGTTAATGAGTCAGAGGTCTTGAACCGGGTGGTAGGTTCCATTAGACTTTTTAAGTGAAAGTATGGGAGTGTTAAAAGGTGAAGAGGTTAGGCAGAGCAGCTTTTTCCTACAAAGGTCAGAAATGATAGGCTTAAGTCCTCTTAGGCTCTGGAGTGAGAGAGGATACTGAGCTTGGGTGATATACCTGGCAGAATCTTGTACCTCGATAATAACAGGCTGATAGTGTCTAGCAATAGAAGGGTTTTGGGTATCCCAGACTTTTGGGTCTACCTGAGAGGCTGGCAGGGTAAAAGAATTGTTAGAGTCAGAAGAATGAGCGGCTAGGAGGAGGAGGAGGGGAGCTGCTGGCACATCTGGGATGAGGCAAATGTATGGAGTGAAAGAAATGGACGCTCCTACCTTACCTAGAAGATCCCTCCCCATTAAAGGTACAGGGCAGCTTGGCACCACTAAGAATGTGTGTGTGTGAGAGGGATGCCTCTGAAAATGCAATTAAGTGGTGGTGTCTAATGAGGTAGGTAAGGCTGTCCCTCAACTCTGACAATAGGGAGATGAGCATTAGAGGTGGGCCCCCCAAAACTCTCCCAGGAAAGAGTGGGTAGCTCCCATGTCCAAAAGGAACGAGATGGGGTATCCATTTGCTTTTGTTATTACCATTGGTTCCCTGTGTGAGATGGGAGTGGCCATGGCAGAAACAAGGCAGCGTCAGTCCTCGCTGTAGGCCAAGCCTAGAAAGTCAACCAGAGGGTGGTCTTCGTCTGGCATTCCTATGTCGCTTGGGACATTAGGACAGTCAGCTGACCAGTGACCCTTTTGGCAACACTTTGGACAAAGCTTTGTTGGTGCCCTTCGTGGGCTGGTGGTGCAAGCCGAATTAAATTCATCATAATTAATTGTGGAAGCTACTTTTGCTGCCAGGGTCTCCATTGCACCAGCTGTAGTAAGCAACTATGTTGCTAGAGTTTTCCTGCCTTGCCCACAGTTAGGACAAATCTTTGTCACCCGCCAGTCCCACAGCCGCTCAGACCCAACCAAGTAAACAAAGAGACTTATATTGCATACAAACTGTATGGCCGTGGCAGGCTTCTTGCTAACTGTTCTTTTATCTTAAATTAATCCATTTTCATAAATCTATACCTTGCCACGTGGCTGGTAGCTTACCGGCGTCTTCACATGCTGCTGGTCATGGTGGCAGCTGACAGTGTCTCTCTGCCTCAGCCTTCTGCTTCCCAGAATTCTCCTCTCTCCTTGTCCCACCTACTTCCTGCCTGGCCACTGGCCAACCAGTGTTTTATTTATTGACCAATCAGAGCAATTTGACATACAGACCGTCCCACAGCACAACTATGAAATAGCAATCCCAGAAACAGTAGCAATGGTGGCTACTATCACTGTAGTAGCAACAACAGCCACAGTGAAGTCAAATTCTCTTCTGAATTGTGGGAGTACCATCTGTGTCTTACTGCCATGGTCCACTGGCATGGATACAACTTCAGGAACATGAACCACCAAGTCCCATTTTTCTTCATTCCAGCACGACTTAAGCTGGCAGCTCTGAAAAAGAACAACTAAGAACCACAAAGAAAAACAGAGACAGCACACAAGGAGCAGAACTAATGGTCTTATAATGGCTACATTTTAGGCTCACAAATTTTAAGGTATCTTCAAAAGGGAGCTATATGAATTTCAGGAGGCCATAAATATTGCACAGAGCGATTCCTGAAAAGGTAGGTACTACACCACCTTGAAGAGGATTGCAAAAATTAAAAGGCTTATCTGGCATGCTACTGTTAACAAATGGAGGTCAGTGACCATACTACCAAATGTCAGGGTAACCCTTTAATCTCCAAGGTTCCTGGGTGACATGTTCTCAAACATTCTTGAAAAAGCAGTTACTATACATTACCTTCTGAAGAATCCAACCTCATGGCTACACTTCCTAGGTTTATGGTAATGCTTGCCAAGGCTGGCCGTGTTGGGCTCTCAATCCCCACTGGTATCAGAAGGGGAGAATTTTTCACAAAGGCCCAATAGGTCTCTGCCATGTGGGATTCGGCAGCAGCCACAGGGTGCACACAGCACTCAGGAACCCAAAGAGAAACCTAATTGTCCTGCAGAAAGACACAAACAGAACCCTGGGCCCACACCAACACCAGATCGGGTCCCTTCCAAGTGCCAGTAGAAAGATCCTTCTATTGTACCAGAGGATGATTTGCAATAGGAGCCTGCCAGTGCTTATCTGAAGTGGATATTCCAGCAGAATCCACTGATAAAAAAATTTAAAATACATAAAACAAGGGAAAGAATAGAAGGTGGAGAGGAAAGATGTGCCCCTAGCTCCCCACTTTTTACTTTAGCAAAGTATGTGTCTCACTCTTGGCTGTGCCCAATCCTCTCTTCAGGGAGAAATAATGTTTTTTTATATTTTCCTTAGGTCTTAGTTTGTTGCATATAACTTGGTTAGGCTGTTTATGCAATGCAAAGTTTTTCATTCTTCTTCATTTGTCACAGTTTTCCTGGGCATATTATTTTAGGTTTGCTATTGTAGTCTTTAAGACTTAGAAAGCATTACTCTAGGCTCTTCTGAATTTCAGTTTCCACTGAGAAATCAGCTGTTATTCTGATTCATTTTCCTTCATATGCGACTTGCATTTTTTCTCTTACATCTTAAAATATTCTTTCTTTGGTATGTATACTTAATGTTTTAGCATGCCCTGAGGATCTTCTTTTCTGGTCTTGTCTATTTGGTGTTCTGTGTTTTTTTTTTTTCATGAATATGTCTTTCCTTAATGTAAAGAGTTTTCTTCTATGATCATGTTGAAGATCTTATCTATGCCATTAACTTGGTATGAATCTCCATTTTTGCCAATAATCAAAGGCTTGTTTTTAGGTGGTATTCCATATGTCTTCTCTCTCTCTCTCTCTCTCTCTCTCTCTCTCTCTCTCTCTCTCTCTCTTTCTCTGTCTGACTGTCTCTATGTGTTATAAGTGTTCATGTGCCTTTGAGTTCCTTCCTTAACTTCTCTTCTTGCTGGACTGCAACTCTAAAGTAAAATAAAGCTTTATTCTCCCAGTTGTTTTTGATGGTGGTGATGTATCAAACCAGTAGAAACCTAGTAAGACAAACATGAAGCTACAGAGATTATTCCATGATTTGAATTTGTTCATGCTGTTTAGTATTCAAATGCATGAGAATTATAGAAGAAAATAGAATTTCTAAGTGTCATCAGAAAGCTATAAAGACTTGAAACTTACTCTCTTACAGATTATGTATGAAAGATACTGATAGGTACTTTAAAATTCTGATAAGAATTTCATAACTTTAACAGTGAGATACATAGATGAAATTCTCATAAAATAATTCTTAGGAAACCCTGAATCCTTTCCTCCGGGATTTGATGTTACAAGAACATATGAAATAACAAATTCTATCCAATCACCACCATTGTTTTATGTAGAAGGCCAAAGTGAATTGAGTCAATAATGGGGAAACAAAATGAGTTTTTTAAACAACAATTTAAAAATATTATTTTATTTTTCTTGAATGCTGCAATATGTGTTTTTATCAGACTTTATAAATTTGGAATTTTTAGTGGATTCTATTGTTATTTCTTAAGAATAAAAATCCTTTATTCATCATTTGGGAATATTGTTTTTAAGTTATTTACTACCTCAGATTGTGTAAGAGTAAATATGATGTTTAGATGAATTAGTGAGAAAAATTTGCTTCACTCTTTTACATTTTATATATGTACTTATAACAAATATTTCTTGATCTGAGCTTTTGTGGATTTAAATATGTTCATGTCTACTGGATCCTCTGTTTCTGTTTCTGTAAAGTACCCAAGGCCCAAAATTCTTTAGTATTTTGAGGATTTTATTTCTATACTACAAGAGTGTACAGCACATCAACTTTTCCCTGCTTTTTTGTTGTTGTTGTTGTTTTGTTTTATTTTTCAAGAGAGGGTTTCTCTGTGTAGCTTTGAGCCTTTCCTGGAACTCACTTGGTAGCCCAGGCTGGCCTCGACCCCACAGAGATCTGCCTGGCTCTGCCTCCCAAGTGCTGGGATTAAAGGCATGTGCCACTACCACCTGGCCTTCCCTGCTTTTTTTATTAAAATTTTTTTCATTCATTTTATACACCAATCAAATATCCCCCTCTTTCCTCCTTCCACTCCTCAGGCTCCTCCTCCCAACCCACTCCCCACTCCCACCCACAAGAAGGCAAGGCCTCCAATGAGGAGGCACATCAAGTAGAGGCAAGCCCAGGCCCTTCCACCAGCCTTAAGGCTGCAGAGGGGTCCCATCATAGGTAGTGGGCTCATGCACCAGATGGATTCTGATCCTACTGCCATGGGGCCTTCCAAACAGATCAAGCTACATAATTGTCTCACCATGCAGAAGGCCTAGTCCAGTCCCATGTAGGCTCCACAGCCATTGATACATTTCATGAGTTCCCTCTAGTTTTGTTTGGTTGTCCCTGCATGTTTCCCCATCATGATCCTGGTGCAATTGCTCATAGAATCCCTCTTCTCTCTCTTTGACTAGACTCCTCGAGCTGTACCTGGTGATTGACTGTGGATCTCTGCATCTGCTTCCATCAGTCATTGGAGAAAAGCTCTGTGGTGACAGTTAGGGTTTTCACTGGTCTGATCTCTGGGGCAAGCCAGTTCAGTTCAGGCACCCTCTCCACTATTGCTAGTAGTCCAAGCTGGGGTCATCCTTGGGGACTCCTGGCAACTTCCCTAGCATTGGGTTTTGCTTTATCCCCATGATATCTCTCTGTATCATGGTATCTCTTTCCTTGCATTTCCCCTACCTCCCTGTTCCAGCTCAACCATCCCATTCCCTTATGTTCTCATCTTGTTTCCCCTACCCTCTATTGCCTACACCTCATCCCCAGGTTACTCATGGAGATCTCATTTATTTCCCCTTCCCAGGGTGGTCCATGTATCCATCTTTGGGTCTTCCCTGTTAATTAACTTCTCTGGATTTGTGGGTTGTTGCCTGACTATCCTTTGCTTTATATATAGAATCCACTTATGAGTGGGCATATACCATGTCTGTCCTTCTGAGTCTGGGTTACCTCACTCAGGATGATATTTTCTAGTTCTATCCATTTGCTGGTAAATTTTATGATCTCATTGTTTTTCTCTGCTGAGTAGTACTCCATTGTGTATATGTACCATATTTTATTAATCCATTCTTTAGTTGACAGGCATCTAGGTTGTTTCCAGCTTCTGGATATTATGAATAATGCTTCTATGAAGATAGTTGAGCATGTGTCCTTCTGGTATGATTGAACATTCCTTGGGTATATGCCCAAGAGTGGTATAGGTGGGTCTTGAGGAAGATTGATTCCCAGTTTTTTGAGAAACTTCCATACTGATTTCCATAGTGGCTGTACAAGTTTGCACTCACACCAATAGTGGAGGAGTGTTCCCCTTGCTCTACATCCTCTCCAATATAGGCTGTCTGCAGTGTATTTGCTCTTAGCCATTCTGACAGGTGTAAGATAGTGTCTCGGAGTCATTTTGATTTGCATCTCCCTGATGACTAAGGATGTTGAGCAATTCCTTAAGTGTCTTTCAGCTTTTTGAAATTCTTCCTTTGAGAATTCTCTGTTTAGCTCTATAGCCTATTTTTAAACCATATTTGTTGGTATTTTGATGTCTAGTTTCTTGAGTTCTTTATATGTTTTGGAGATCAGCCCTCTCTCAGATGGATGGGTGAAAATTTTTTCCCATTCTGTAGATTGTCATTATGTCTTATTTACTGTGTCCTTTACCTTGCAGAAGCTTCTCAGTTTCAGGAGGTCCCATTTATTAATTGTTGCTCTCAGTGTCTTTGCTATTGGTGTCATATTTAGGAAGTGGTCTCCTGTGCCAATGCATTCAAGACTATTTCCTACTTTCTCTTCTATCAGGTTCAGTGTAACTGGTTTTATATTGAGGTCTTTGATCCACTTGGAATTGAGGTTGTCTATGGCGATAGATATGGATCTCTGCAATCTTCTACATGTTGACATCCAGTTATGCCAGCACCATTTGTTGAAGATGTTTTCTTTTTTTCTATTGTACAGTTTTGGATTCTTTGTCAAAAATAAGTTGGTCATAGGTGTGTGGGTTAATGTCAGGGTCTTCAATTCGATTCCATTGATCCATGTATCAGTTTCTATGCCAATACCAAGATGTTTTTATTAATACAGCTCTATAGTAGAGCTTGATGTCAGGGATCAGCACACCAACTTTTAAAATGCTTTGGCATTGTTGGACTTGTTGGCCCATTTAAAATAATTAAATTATTCTTTGAGGACTGTTTTTTGTTTAATTTTTTAGGACTAAGTTTGCAATGCACTTAAAGAGTACCTAAATTTGAAGAATATTATGTGTTTTTTCAGTGAACTTTTGTTCAGTTTTGGTTAAGAGTATTACCCATAACCACAAAGAGTCTTCCCTAAAACTAAATGTATTTTCATTTTATTTTATTTGGGGGGTGGGGTGTTAGACAGGATTTCTCTGTGTAGCCCTTGCTGTCCTGGAACTTCCTCTGTAAACACGCTGCCCTTGAATTCAGAGATCCACCTGCTTCTGCCTCTCAAGTGTTTGGATTAAAGTCATGCACCACCACTTCCCAAACCATAAAGGTCTTTTTTCTCATCTTTTGTGGTTGGTCATACATTGCATCTCATAGGTACCTCCTAAATTAACTTTACATTGGACCTTGGCATAGTAATCTTTGACAAATGGGACATTAGTAAACATTGACTGTTCTAGCTTCTGAAAACTCTGCTACCATGTGAAGAAGGATGAACTAACTTGCAACAGGCTAAGAAATTTCAAATGGCAGATATGTTAGTGAACCCCAATTGAGTTGCTAGATGACTTCACATTCATGAGTTACACAACTAAGACCAGATAAAATACCCAGCTGAGCATCCAACAAAGAACTATGTGAGTTATGACCAAAACATGACTGTCTGTACATTAAATTACGGAATATTTATTATTACAGTAAAGAATATTCTTAATGCAACATAAACTTATGTAATTCATACAATATACCAAGTAGAATTCAAATACTATAAAATAGAAAAACAGAGGAGATATTTTTGAAGTAGATTTTTCTCAATTGTGAACAGATGGAAGGGGTCATCAACTCAGATGCTTCTCTTAGTTTATGCTTGATGTTTTGATTCCTTTATTTATTTGTTTGTTTGTTTTGCTTTTTTTGAGACAGAGCTTCTCTGTGTAGTCCCAGTTGTCCTGGAACTCACTCTGTAGACGAGGAAGGCCTTGAATTCAGAGATATACATGCCTCTGTTTACTGACTGCTGGGATTAAAGACATGTGCCACAATTGCCCAACTTGGTGTTTTAACTGATTTCTGGACAGACAGCATTTAAACCAAATTCTAACAAATCCTGCCAGCATTTTGAAAAAGAGCTCTCAGAAGAATACTGTAACAATAAATGAAGAAGGAGGTAAAATGTGGTTATACAGATTTTAGTCTCTAAATTAATGAAAAAACTATAGACAGATAGCTAAATGTGTTGATCCAGAGGAGGCCTCAGACACCACGCTGCAGCTGGCCCTTATGCAGAATACTGTGGCATTTAATGGTTTTGGGTCAAAAGATTGTTCCATAGTCACTGTCAAATGAAAAATATCTTAGTGCAAATATCCACTCAGACACTAGACTTATCTTAGTCTCTATTGAAATAGATTCTTTGAAAAGAATTAAGCAAATAATATCAAGGAAAAGTGTCAGAAATATAAAGATGAAAGCACTAAAGATATATAACTTCAAATTCTGAATCTAATCTCTGTTCTAGACAATACACTATGAACTGGTAGTTAGCTGTAAATCCCTGAGCTTGTATGATCTAACTACTGATTTCAAAGAACTTTTCTTTACTCAACTTACTAAGAAATTCATTGTGTAAGATATATTATTGAAAACATTTAGTAAGGCTTTTTTATATTTTATCAGTATGTGAGATGAAGCAAGTAGAGTGACAGGATAATTCTGACAGTAACAACACAGTAAATAGTGCACAGAACTTTCTTCTATAGAATGTTGGATGTTTTGATCAAGCAATATTTTCTCAAATATCCTATTTCCTTTTGTTATTTCAAAGAACTCTGCCATTTTGTGTAGTCCCATGGGCCAGTAGGGAGTAAAAAGGTAGGACATGAACTTGAGTATAGTGAGCACCACACACAGGTTTCAACTGGACATATAGAACATGCATATACATAGATTGCATTTACAGTTTTGAATGAAAAAGTTTCCAGATCTAGTCAAAAGTGGTATGCCCTGATCCTTCTATCATTTGATTAGCAACTACATGTACTTATTGATGTTTTATTAATGGCATGTCCTTTGAATCAATCTTTCATTTTCTACTCTGTATTATTCTACCTGGTCACCTCTTTTTTCTTGCACTTACTTCTTTAATAAACTCAGCTCGTTGGTCAAAGCACCTGATAGAATCCTAACTCTTGAAACCAACACTAAGTCAGATACTCAAGGCTCTAGATAAGTGTGTTTCCCTTGGAATAGACTTAGAAATGAGAAAATGAGTAAGGGAAAATGGGCAAAATTTCAAGTCAGGAGAAACAGAAAACAATGATATAAGGGGAAAAGAGGAATCATGGAAAAAGAGCTTAAATGATGTGGGAGTGAGAGGCAGCATAGAGGAGTCTACTAGGAGGATAACTAATATTAATTATTTAAAAGCCATTTGAAAGCCAACTCCTGTAGAACCTGCCTAAATATATACATGTACATATTTAAAAAGAGTATAAATGGAATTATCCACTAACAGATGATGATACTCACACTAGACTCGATAGTCTAACAAATACAAGTATAGAGCTAGAAGTGGGATAATCTGTGAGCTGTTAACCAGTGGATCTCATAGATTCCTAACAGGATATTGACATTGATCTTTTTTTACCCTCCAGAACTTGACAGTCAGCCCCCTTTCTTGGAGATAACATATGCTTGACTTACAGAAATGGGGAAGTCAATCTGGTAAAGACCTGAAAGTTTCCTTCCAATTGTGCTATCTACACTATTGGAGAATAAAAGTAATCATCAGCCTTACCTCACTGTAACCCTGTGAGCTACAGAAATAAATGTCCTGCCAAGATTTGCCCAGTGGTACAACAGTGGCACAAGGTCCATGTGGTTACCAACTACATTCTGAATGTATTATGGTCCAATCCCCAAGATGGAACACTTGTCTGGTACCATTATCAGGGCCAATAGCCTCTAGCTAGATAGGTTGAGGTCTTAAGCAAAAAAACTATCACTATTTTTAGTAGTATGTGTGTGTAGTAGTAAACCAACTCCTAATGACTTATGTAATAGATTAGTGCAGTCTCAGTCCCCATTAGAGTTGCTTCTTTGGTAGTAGATAGTGATTTAACACACAGATCCATAGCTGGTCATCATGAGGAAAATAAAAGGCTGTGGAGTGCAAAGTCCTAAATGTTATGTCAATAAATCATAGTCCTTTCTCCTATGGCTCAAGGATAATTGCAGAGAAGAGAGCAGAAAGGCTATAAGAGACAAAGGAAGTAGCTGAATGCAATGAAAAAAATGCTTTCTACAGACAAAACAGCAGTTGCAAATATAAACCATCAACAGTTGTGACATACACAATACATGTGTAAGCTCAAAATTCTAGAAATAATCCCAGCATGGGGAGTGGAGTTGGGCAGAAAGTCTCACCCACATAGGAGGGGCTATGGACACTTCTTATCTGCTCAATAGTGAAATTCAGTTTGCTTTAAGGTTGTGTTCTCTAAGTGGTGGACCATGCTCCATTGGATGGCCACACACCCAACAGTATAGAGACAATATAAAATTGGAGGTTTAAAATTGTTTTAGGGAAAAATAAAGAGGACATAAAGTAGATGAGGTTGGGAAAAGGCATGACTGTGGGAGAAGTTAAAGACTTGGCATTAAATATTATAAATATACAATACATGAAAGTGCCAAAGAATTAATAACATCTCTCTGATCTTATGTTTCATCAGTTTTATTATGAATGAGACTAGCTAGCCATGGGTGAAATCAGGCACTGCACAGCTCCAGTCATGATCAAAGACATGTTCATAAAATGCTAACCTTTACTGAGGTGACATTTGGCATTATAACCAAAAGTGCCTCCTTAGCTATACTCCATTTGTATGAACAACCACTAGCAGATATAAGGTCCTGAAGCCATGCAGTCCCATTACTGCAATTATGAAGGAGAGAAAGGAGAAAGCACACACATCCTTACATGCAGGAGGATGTTCCTATAGGTCAATAGGTATAAATCTTAGATAACTAAACATGGAGATAAACATTTCAAGTTTTCTGTGCAACGTGGTATCTCTATTCTCAAGCTCATTTTATTATTTCATATACCATCCAGATAGGTTCTACTCCTTAAGCATAATGGAAATACTGTAAGAGGAAGCCTCTGCCCTAGCTAGTTTTAGTGTCAACTTGACATAAGCAAGGGACATTTGAATAGAGACACCTTCAGTTGATAAAATGACACCACCAGATTAGCCTGTGGGAAATACTGTGGTCTCTTTTCTTAAAAATGACAGCACCAATTGAACTGCCACTATGGATGGGTAAGTCTCACAAAACTACGCACTTAGATGAAGAGCTAGAGACAGTCAATGGCTACTCAGAGGGAGAATCAGTCTCCCCCAGGGATAAGATAATTAATGGTTTGTTTTATCCTGTCCCAATTGTTCATTTCTAAACACACACTTACATGAGCAACATTTAATGTACTCTTTCTCCCTGACCTTCAAACACACAAACACACACACACAAAATCAACCAAACTCAAAAACAAGATTTAGTTTAAGAGATCATGAAATTGAAGAGGGGTGAGGAGGATATAGGAAGAGATGAAGAGACCAGATGGAAGGATGGACATTGTGTAAATATAATGTTCATGTATGAAATTCTCAAATGGATGTAAATTCAAAAAGATTTTATCATATATTCACTAAGTAGTATATGTATTGTTAAAATGTATGAAAGAACACTTCATATGATGTTTACTATTAAGGGCATTTAAGCTTAAGAAAAACAATGAAAATTTTAACAATTCTGGGTTACAGTTGTTTGTTTGTTTGTTTTTTTAATCTCAATCAGTGCCTCCTTAGGTTTCTCAGATGCTTAACCAGGAGTGGGAATCACACTTCTTTCTGGCTAGGAGAGAACCACAGTTGATAATCTTCCTCAGTATTCTGGTAAACAGAAGAACCAAAAGTCATTCTGTACCTTTCCTAGTACACACAATATTTTCTTTCCTCTTCTGCATCTCTAAAACTGGAAAGTTTTGAGGAAGGCAAGAATTCTGTTCTATGTAAGAGGAGGCTGACATTGAAAATTAACAATGGTGAGTTCAGTGGTCCCCGCTCTCCCCAAGAATCTGCAGAAAACAGGTTCCTGCCTTTTCATTTCTGATAGAACAGATTTGTCAATGCAAACTCTTTTCTTTCTGCTACATTTTTTGTGACACTGGGAATAAGAAATCACTCCATATCCTGTCTCCAACAAGAAGCTGTCCTTGTCACCCACATCCCTACAGGCTTTGGAGTATATTAAGGTTTGCAATAATATGTTCCTGTCCAGACAACTTATTACCCTGGTGCCACATGTCCACCATGTCTATGATTGAGCAAACCTAAATTTAGGAGCCTGGGAACCTCATCAACCTGAATATAGGAGACAAAAAGCTAGAGAGACCTGGAGGAGACTAGAATATAAAATCAGCATTTGACCATCATTCTAAGAATATCCATCCTACAAAGAGAAAAGACAAGTATCTAACCTTCATAATAACCCAGAAGACAAAAACAAGAATAAAAATACATTTATAGCCTACAATCCTGGGATCTGTTTAAAACAACCAAATGTAAATTATGTATCATCCATTGAGTTATGTTAGAGCCCCACATGAGATACCAAAAAATGCATTAAGTAGAGTCATGGCTTAGTAATAACTTGTTCATTTTTGATTCCTGATAGAAAATAATTAACTTTCCTTTCAGAGTGAGGTTCCATTTATGATATTATGATAATAAGTGAGTGTGCTCTTACACATATATGTATACACACTCTAAAATTAAAATGAGTTAATGAATGGTCCATATTCAAGGTCATTTTCCAAACATGTTTCCCTCTTTACCAGTTATTTCAGGCAATATCTATTAGCTTCTTGGGACAAGTATTCAGAGGATACAGCTCAAGTGATATATTTTAGTTAAATTTGTATATTAAACGTGTTATTCTGTAATTATTAATTTGAAACCTTGTACTTAAGAAATAAATCAGTATCAAAAATGTCTACATGACAAAGAAGATATAGAAAAGGCAGCATTGGAGATTTCTAATGATTTGTATTGACAATGTTACATCATGTTCATTGGGTATGTACATATATTTACAAACAATTCATACAATTTGTGTATACATGCATTTTCATGTCACATACACAGAGCTTATTGTGCTCTAGTGGTACAAATGCACTTCATATGTGCTCACTTACATGGAATTTCATTGGAAAATACAAGAGCAGTGGCCATATATAGAAAAATGTAATCTGTCAGATGACTTCTGAAAGTGGAAGGAGATAGAAAATTTTCATACATAGGGTAATGAGGTGTTTCTCTATGATGTTTATTCATTTATTTAAATATAAATGGATCACAAAAAAGACATTGAATAAATAAAAAGAGTTTTCAAGTCTCTTGCAGGTATTTCAGCAATGGTCCTAATTTCTTGATAATGTCATTCACTGTGTCCAATTGTGCTGCTGTTACAGTGAGCAACTATAGAAAACACCGAGAAAAATGTTACTAATTAATAATGTTCATGAAATACCTGATTTGATAGCTATTTATCCCAACATAATACACATCACATAACCAAAGATCTAATCAAGTACTGGCAAAGAAAAACACATATAAGGCTGAAATCATGGGTATGATTTCCTTTCCTTTGTATAACCTTAGGGAAATAATACGGAATTTAGTCTAATATGTATCTCTTTAAGGATTTGGATCAGTCAAAATATAATAGGATGGGCACAGATGAACTGGATTATAGGGGATGATAAAACAAAAGTGCTTTTCCCCCCAAGACATATGACACTAAATAGAACCCCAGAATATTCATGATAGAATGAGAGAAGCAATTATGGCTTTATTCTGAATTATACATGACAACACACACACACACACACACACACACACACACACACTGACATGCATAGACATAAAGATTGAAAAATGAGATTATATTTTCAAAAGACACACAGGCTCTGATTCTCAGCTATGTGTATGCTTTTACAATGGGAGGGGGTAATCTCAAGAGATGGGGAAACATTTTCGTGTTTTAACACAATGTGTTTATAAATTGCTTTATTTCATTACACACCATGTATTCAATTCTCACAAACTCATATGAACTGCTACAGAATTTAAAACAACACTATGCAGTGAGGATTTCTCTGTACTTGACTTCATGGTTAATTTGGTTGCTACTGGAATCTACTGATGAATGAAGATTTTGGTCATTAAAATTCCATCCCTTAAACATGGCAATGACTAAGGTCTCTATAGTAGGAGATATCTACTGCACGTTACATTTAGAAACTGTCCACAGAAACAAGGAAGATATTTCCAGAACATTAATATTGTACACAGCAGTCAGTCAACAAGAAAGTTAACTATGTTTACAGATTTTTTTATAGCCGATGCATCTGCGTTTGCAGATGTGTCCTCTGGAAAATAGCACTTAGAGAAGAAAAACAGAAGAAATGACCCTTTCTAAAAACAGTAAACAGTACTAAAGGGAAATCCTTTCAGAATCAAGTAATCTTACATTAATTTTGTGACATTGAACATGCTGCACACCACAGGCTAAAAGATAAAACTACTAGGCCAAAGAATGGATGACTTCTATTGGAGTTGTTGGACAGTGGGGTCCCATAGTCCCCTAGAATACTTGGCTATTGTCATTGCTCTTGATTATAGAGTTTACTTTCATTGTGGCAAGTTTAGCCACTGGGCAAAGAAACTATTCTTGCCTTTGACTGCTGACAATATGCTGTGCAGACTGGACATGCAGGACACATAGGAAAAAAGAGTGTTGAACTTTGCCAAGACAAGGTAGGACAGTCCTTCAAAATTTCTACTTCACAGAAGAGTCTGTCAGCTATTCTGCAGGACACAAAATAAAGTGACAGACAACCTTTGCCAACATAGGTGACACAGTCCTTCAAATTTCCTGCTTCACCAAAAAGTCTGCCTGATATCCTACACTTATAGGCTGAAGATGGATGCCCCAAAATTACAAAAGAACTTTCTGTGACTGCCCCGGCAGCCAGATGTCTCTGTAATTTCTAAAGTTTTGGAAGTTGCTTGCAATGTACTTCCTGTTTACTCAGGTAATATTATATCCTTCTGAGGTCTGATGGAATTGAAGACTAGGTAGTTATAATAATAGTTTTCTTTAGCTAAAATACAAAACTTTAGACTCATCAAGATAAGATAGATAATTAAGTATTTTCTCTAATTTTGTCAAATGAAATGGATTGGATATTGTTATGGTAATTCTTGTTTGATAACTGTCTTGTTATTGTAATTTTACTATGTTAAATTTAAAATCTTATTTTTTGATTAGATAAAAGGGAGAAATGCTGTGGAATAATGCTCTTGTACACTGTAAAGATTTGTCACTTGAATTGGTTTAATAAAACACTGATTGGCCAGTAGCCAGGCAGGAAGTATGGGCAGGGCAACCAGACTAGGAGAATTCTGGGAAGAGACACAGTTGCCAGCCAGATGCAGAGAAAGCAAGATAAGAATGTTGTACTGAGAAAAGGTGGCTAAACATAGACAAGAATTATGGCTTAATTTAAATGGAATAGCTAGTTAGTGATAAGTCTCAGCTATTGGTTGAGCATTAATAAATAATATTAAGCCTCTGAGTCAATTTTTTGGAAAGTGGCTGCTGGGTATTTTGGGGGTTGTGGTGGGACAGAAACTTGTGCCTGCAGAGATGGTAATATGTTTCTGTGGTATTGAATCTCTGTGAGGCACTGTTGTTTGAATTTTTAAAAGTATTACTAATTGAAAATCCTGAGCCAGATATCAGTGTGAAAGCTGAAAGACCAGAGAAATAGAATAACCAGACACTAGTTCTTACTTCTATGAAATCTTCAGCCTAAAGAGTGTGAGTTCCTGTTTCCTCACACCTTACATACCTTTCTCTGCCCTGCTGTATTACTTCCTGGGATTAAAGTCAGGTGTACTTCCCAAGCAAAGGCATGAGATCTCAAGTACTGTGATTAAAGATGTATGCCACCACTGCCTAAACTCTATGTCTAATCTAGTGGCTGGTTCTTTCCTCTGATCCTCAGGAAAATTTATTAGGATATACAATATATCACATAAGGCATACCTGTGAAGGCATTTAATCCCTGAGCTATATCTCAAGCACTTTTTGAGATAGGGTTTTAAGTAACTCAGGCTAGCCTTTAATTTTGATTTAGCTAAGGATGAGCTTGAATGGTTGCTCCCTCCCCCATCAAAAATGCTGAAATTTCAGGTGAGCACCATCAAACTTAGTTTATGTGGTGCTAGTGACTGAACCCAGGACTTCAGTCATCCTTGGTAAGCAGTTACCAGTGGAGCTACAGACCCAGCTCCAACTCCTGTGGTGACTTTCATAAGAAGTTTTTACTTTGAGACAGGGCCTCCCTTTGTAGCCCAAGTAGGCTTTGGGTTTAAAAAAAATCATTATTTTATTATTTAAGTGTGTGTGTGTGTGTGTGTGTGTGTGTGTGTGTGTGTGTGTGTGTGCATTGTACCTGCATAGTTACCGGAGGAGGTCAGAAGAGGGTATTGAATTCCCTGCAGCTGGAGTTACAGGCAATTGTGAGCTGCCCAACATGGGTGCTCATAACCAAACTCCAGTCTTTTAGAAGAGTAACAAATATTCTTAACTACCGAGCCATCTTTCCAGCCCCCAAAGCCTTGAACCTTTGATTATTTACCTCAGTGTCCCAAGTAGTTTGGATTACAGGCCTGCACAGTAAGAACACCTTTGAAATATATTGAACACATGTGCCCATCTATCACATAGAAACTGTTCAATAGCTCTCAGCTAGTGTTTCCACAGGCTGGGGTTCTGTGGCTTCTCACTTCTTGCCCTGACACACCTTTTGCCTGACAAAGTACTATCCACTTTTTCCTAATGCTTCAGATCCACGTGGTTTACAACTTACACTTTATTAAACTGAAATCCTTGTTATCTTCCAAAACTTCTTGGTCTGTTCCTATACCATTGTTCTGCTGATGTGATTCCCCATTGTACTGGCTACATTCCTGTTGCTGTGATGAAACATGCCAACCAAATCAATTGAGGAGAGAAAGGGGTTTATTTGACTTTGAATTCCAGGTCACAGTCCATAATTTTGAGAAAGCAAAAGCAAGAACTTAAGCAGCTAGTCATCTCACATCCAAATGTACACTGTGGAAATACACATACAACCCTCTCCTCATACACATAATAAATATGTCCTAATGGAAGGAAGCTTTGTCTAGGAAAGATGGTTCAGAAGGTGCTAGGTGCACAAGTCTGTCAACTTGAGGTCAGATTTCCAAGAACCCATGTAAATGCCAGACCCAATAGCACATCTATAATCTCAGCACTATTCCTATGGCTAGACTAGAGGTAGGACAAGAGACTCTCCAGAAGGTGGAGGGCCAGCTAACCCAGGGTACAAAGTACATAAACCAACAATGTGGAAAATCCTGCCTCAAATATGATGGAAGGTGGATGTTGCCCTCTGATCACCACATGCACATACTCCATAGTACACCTACAAACTCATACATGAATGTGTGAACATATACACGCAGTAAATGGATATTCGGACTCAAACCCCATGGAGCAGACAGCATATGAGGAGTAAGCAGAGGCTGGAGTAATGCATGTACAAACCAGAAGATTTTCCCTCTTGGGCTCCAAAAGGAACCCACTTTGCAAGCCCTTTGTTTGGGACTTCTATTCTTAAGAACTGTGACAAGGAAGCCTTCATTGTTGTAAATCCCCAGCTTGTCTTCAGGTGTTATGAAAGCTCTAGGAAAAGCACACCTGCCAATCACAGTGAGAAGTATGAAGGAGAAGATGGTATCTCCTCTGCTAAACCACACCACCCCTCACTTTTCAACTGCCTAAGAATCTCTCTCTCTCTCTCTCTCTCTCTCTCTCTCTCCCTCTCTCTCTCTCTCTCTCTCTCTCTCTCTCAATTTACCCACTGTTCTTCCCTTCTATTCTTAAAGGATAGATGAGGGTCTCTCTTCCATGAGAGAAGCCACTCGAGTTTAGAATCCTCCATCCACACACACAGTGGCACACACATTCTGTCCACATATGCTCTGCCAGCCTTCCCTCCTTACATCCACTCAGGATTGGGGTTCACATTCGCAGAGGTCCTCCTTTGTCCTTTCTTGTCTTCTCATGGGAACAAATCATTGATTCATCTTGGGACCTGTCAACAGCACTCCATGGATGGCATTTTACAACCTAGCTTCTGACAATGGCCACCATAGAAATTGATTCTCTGTGCTGGCAAAATGACTCAGCCATGAAGTGTGCAAGCTGCTCTTGCAGAGGAACTAAGTTTGGTTCCCAGTGCCTGCATCAGACTGCCCATGGCTGCCTGTAAGTCAGCCTCGGGATATCTGACACCCTTCTTTGCTTTCCACAGACAATGTCATAAGAATGAAAAACACTACTCTTTCACATTAACCTGAAAACACCTCAGAGGTCCTTCCATGGTCCCTCTTCCAGCATCCCCTTGTTCTGCCTCGCACCATCTTCCTGTCTTTCCTCTTAACACACCACACTCCAGAGCTGGCTCCTGTCCTATGCCTAGCTCCCCATGCAGTTTCTCTCCTTCAGAGAAAGTGTTTGGGAGCCAGACTAGACATGCGCTGCTTCTGTCCCTCAGCTGCTTACTCACCTTTCCTGAGCATCAACTTGTACCACCATGTACCACCCACCATGGGGACACACATCACTCTTCAGTAGAGTCCTTAGAAAAATTAAGTAATAGGACTTCTCCAAAGTCCTTCACCATACCCAGCATCTTGCAGGCACAGAAACTCACTAACACAGCACTGTACAGGCAACTTCTGGTGCTTCGAGTGCTTTACTGAAATGCTGGCTTTGCAATACACCGACTGGGCTTCCAGGGGCCAGTTTCAGCAGGTGACAAGTTCAGACAGGGTGCAAGGTGTCAGCAAGGGAAGAAGTGAGTTAGGCACTGTGGCCCAGAGAATCTTGTAGCATGACTGACTAACAGCCAGAGTGTTTCTTTATTTATACAGAATACAGTAAGCAGGGATAGATTCTCGTTGTTCCAAAACGTAGATCATATCAACTTTGTTTGGACGTGTTTCACTTCCTCTTGCAAATCTTTTAATCATCATTGATAAACCATGACAGAACAGTCATTTTTTACAATTATTTCCCCCAAGTCTAGTTGTCATTAATAAACAGTTATCTTTTATAACCATTTTTACTCAGCTCTATAACCCATTTTTTAAGAATCGAGAGTCATATGACAGCCTGTTGTCAGGCTAGTAGCTTTTGTGTTTTAAGGATGCTAGACCAATACAAAATCTTCAAACCATCCCAGGCAGATTGCCACGTGCTATTATTAACTCTTAGTGGCCTGAGTGCCCGAGAAAAATCCTCAGACCAAAGCTGCTGCAGTTATTATTCAAATTTTTGCATAATAAAATGCTTACATTTTATGTCTTTATAAATTTTGTTTATATATCTAATCCTGGAATTCTTTTATTCTTTGGTCATATGATAGAACAGTGGCTCTGCATGAGCTAACTTTTCTAAGAAAGGGAGGTCCTGACATCTCATTCCTTTATCATCTTTCTACATCATTATTTGCCCATCAATATAAGTCTCTGTGTCAGGCAAAGGTAACTTCAGCTAATCTAACTTTGTTGCTGTATATGCCACTTAATTGCCTGAATGTACAGTAGGAAGAGGCTTGTAATCTGATCTATGGCCAACTCCTCTGGCCCACTGACTCTTGTTGACCTTTTAAAGTTTACTTTGTTTTGATTATCTTGTTCTTGATTAAGTACAGGGACAGATATTTCAAAAATATCTCATAGCCTCATAAAGAGACTTCTGGCTTCTATATGTGTCACAACCTCCAAGGTGTAAGAAAGATCTTCAAGGAGATAAGGAGATCTCCCTAAAAGTGGAAGGGGCAATATGTTCAAGACTTTCCTGGGAAGCTTAGAAGCAGTAATCATGGGAAAAGGCATAAATGATTGTGGTTGATATATTGTGCACCCCAATAAACTCACCTGGGGGTCAGAGAACAGAGCAGCCACTACATTAAACATAGGTTTAGGCAGTGGTAGCACATGCTTTTAATCCTAGCATTCCAGAGCAGTCTGTCTGGACCCTGTGAGTTCAAAGCCACACTGGAAATAGCCAAGCATGGTGACATAAGCCTTTAATTCCAGGAAGTGATGGCAGGAAGCAGAAAGGTATATAATGCGTGAGGACCAGGAACTAGAGTCTTGTTAATCTTTTAGGCTTTTAGCAACAGTTCAGCTGAGATCCATTTGGATGAGGACAAAGAGGCATCCAGTTTGAGGAGACAAGATTAGATGAGGAACTGGCGAGGTGAAGTTAGCTGTGGCTTGTTCTGTTTCTCTGATCTTTCAGCGTTCACCTCTATACCTGGCTCCGGGTTTGTTTTTATAATAAGACCTTTTAAGGTTTGGCTACAAATGATTCAAAAGATAATTTCCATCAATCCAATATCCCCAAATTGTACAAATATTGAAAGTCCCCAAGTACGCAACAGGTGGAGATCACAAGCAGAACTGGCATGGCAGCCATCGCGCAGCTCAGTTTGCTGGGTCTTTGACAAGCAGCTGTGCTGGCTTTCTGACCTTTGCCATTCCCATCAGATGTGGCTGTGCCTCTGGGTAATGTTGTCTAATCTAGATTCCATGACTCAGATTTCTTGTGTGTGAAACAGAGGCGATGATGACAGTGGTATCAGACTGGTGGTCAGTCTGAGACAGGTTCTCTGCTGGTCTCCCTGAGAGAAAGATGGCCTAGAGTCAGGCGGCATGTAGGAAGGTTTGCACAGATTATATCAGTTTCTTGTGGGAATAGTTACAGCCTCAGAACTGAAATCTTTCCATTTAGCTTGTGTTCAGGTAGTAAGTGTTGGGGTGGGACAGTCTGTCTTATTCTCTGCTCTATCCCCCTCCCATTGTCCCTTTAGGTGTGTTAAGAAGAAAACAAAACATGAACTGGTCAAAAGGAATGATGGAAAGGAATAAGGGAATGGTTATGTGGGATATGCAGTACATGTTATGTACCAATGGATTTTTGAAATTACTCAAGGAACATATGAATAAATGAAAGAACAAAATTGTTTACCATTGATGCCGTCTTTTGTGGACAAGACAAGCAGCTTAGTGGTGAAGTATGGACTTGGTATATAAGAGGCCTTAAGTTTGATCCCTAGCACCAGGAAGAAACAACAATGACAATAAAAATAACTAGTAACTACAAACCCTAGAAGGAGTATAGGAAAGGAAGACACTACAAAATGGGGTATTAGATGTGGGGATCCAGACCTACCCAGAGGCCCTGAGGAAAGGACAAGTAGAACTTTATTTCTGTCTTTACCAGAAGTGGACGCAGCAAGGCTGTTGTAGGGTTGGAGCCAGTGTCTCAATGGACACAAGGTTGTGGTTTATGGGAAACTAACTCCTCCCCCTGGACTGTGGTTATCAGTTCTTAGGCAGCTGTGTCTGAGGTAGCCCAAGTTCTCTTTGCTGACATTGTCTGACTTAGCTCGCTGCAGACCTTAGCCATTTCCCCCCTGTTCAATAGTCTATATGATGCTGTAGCTCTTAATAAACCTGCTTGGCATAAGACAAAGTTTTCGTAAGACCTAACAAAGAAGCTTTTATCTTTTCTGTCTTCTATCTTCTCCATCTTTTTAATGGCTTGGCACCTCCTCATCATGATCCTGTCACTAAAGTATGACCTGCTTGTCCATGTTAGTCAGAAGCAACCCTAGTAAAGTTTGCAAACATTCTCTGATGACCCAGAATGTGGTGGCAGGTTGGGGCTTTGGGACAGCACCAATAATTATCAGAGCAGCCAGCACTGGGGTGCAAGGCAGCAGCTGCATTCCTCTTCCCTCCCTAGCCATGAAGTGGCTTGGGGACAAGGCTCGGTCCTCCCATGTCATTATTTCTGGGTTCAGGGATTGAGATCTGCACCCTGCCTCTCTGAGCCTCCTTTATTCTTGAAGGAAGCTTCTCCCTCCAGGAAGAATTTCACTCAGACTGTCATCCAGCAGAGAGGAGCACAGGGGACCTCAAATCTCAGTGCTAGTCCAGTCTCAACAGCTTTCCGGGAATGACTCTCAGTTCTCTGACATATGTGTTTTATCAGCTTGTCTGCTGAACCATGGGGAAACTGAGTCATGCCAAGGCCAATTAATGTGGTGAAGGAGAAGCAGGATGATAATTCAGCTCTGTGGTAGAACACTTGTCTATCATGTTCAAGGCTCTTGGTACGGTGTTCAAAACTGAAAAAAAAATCCAAACTAAACCAAAACACATGCACACACAGAGGTGGGGGGTGACAGAGACAGAGACAGAAACAAAGACAGAAAGTAAAGACTCACCTGTTCAAGCCACAAATCCCCAAACCCCAAGTCCAGCTTTTTCCCTCCTCAAGGTACCTTCCTAGGATTTTTCCAAGGGAATTTATAAACTGAATCTCTGGGGTGCTCCCAAGTAGAAAAGTTCATTTACATTTCAAAGGAATTGAGGGATTCTCATCTAGTCTGCATCCATTTTGTTCTTACAAGTAAGTAGGGCTTCCTAGACAATGAGATATACCTTACTTCAGCACAAAAGTGATGTGTCCCCAGATTATGCATGTGACACTCAGTCTTGTTGACATTCAGATGCCTGGGCCTTGGCCCAGATTCCCTGGCCAGGCTCTCTGGGATAATAAGCCTGCTTCAGCACACTGGTCAACTTATCAGTAAGACTCAAGTGAGCCAGGGTACTATGAAGTTCCCACTAGAAAGAGTCAAATAACCTTCTGACTGACTGCTTGTATTCAAGCTAGGAAAGTTTCTACCACCTTATAATTAAGGCCTTTATGTCCCCTGGCCCAGCAAATGTCTCCATGGCCTTGGCTGTGCTGGGTGGTGAGGGAGGGATCTGCCTCCCTCTGTAGGAAATCTAGGTTGGTCTATTAAACAGAAAAAGCTTTCAGCTTCCCAACTCCTACATCCTACATCTGAAAGCCATGTCCTGAGAGCACACAGAGCCAAACCAGGCCATGTTTCCACAGATTGCTCTAGCAACCCTCCCACCATTAAGAAGACAGGTTCATTTTTATTATGGTTTTAGATATGGTCTCATGTAGCTCAGGCTGGCATCAAACTCCTGATCCTTCTGCCACAATTTCCCTGTTGCTGGGATCAGAGGTATGTCACCACACTACCATGCTTAGTGTGTTCTCCTTTTTGAATTTTCTCTTAAGTGATATCCCTCCTTGCCTGTGGAGACTTTGGAGACATTCTGTAATTGTCAGCTGAATGAACAAATTAAGGGCAGAGGAAGACAGACTTGTTCATGGCTGACAGCAATTCAAGCTGAATGGATAAGTGCTAGGTGGTCCTGGAATGTGCCTCAGCAAGCAGGAGAGGAGAGGGGAGAGACATTGTCTCCCCTCTGTTGTCATAACAGTGTCACTGCTGCTCCCTTAAGGTCTCTATCCATTCAGAAATCATCAGAGTGGGGTCTGTATACCATCACGCACAGACCCAGGTTTCACTTACTCCCTCCTCTAGTCACCTGGCCCCATCTCCCCCAGATCCACTACACTCCTCTTTTTTCCTTCAGAAAAGAGCAGGCCTCCCATTGATATCAACCAAACATGGCATAACAAGTTCCAATAAGCCTAAGCACAGACTCCATAGCAAGGCTATAAAATGAGGCAACCCGGTATGAGGAAAGGATCCCAAAAGCAGACAAAAGAGTCAGAGACACCCCTGCTCCCACTGTTAGGAGTCCCACAAGAACACCAAGTTACACATCCAAAATATATATTCAGAGGACCTAGGTCAGACCTGTACAAGCTCCCTGATTTCCAATCCAGTCTCTGTGAGGCCTTACAAGCCCTGGTTAGTTGATTCTGTGGACTGTGTTCTTGTGGTGTCCTTGACCCCTCTGTCTCCTACAATCCTTCCTCCCCATCTTCTGCAACACTCCCTGGTCTCTGCATCTGCTCCTATTATTTGCTGGATGAAGCCTCTCTGATGACGATTATGATGGGTCTACGTGTATAGCAAGTAGAGCAGAATGTCATGGAATCATTTCAATGATTTTTTTTTTGCCAGTTGTATTTGGTTCTATCCAGAGAAGACTCCTAGGAATGGGAGAATACAGAGCCTGACCTAGTCACCACACCAGCCCAGCCACAAAACTTTTAACTACCATTTGTCCTGCCTGAAAGATGTGCTGGGGAAAAGGTGGCACAGAACTTGTGGCAGTGGCCAACCAAGTGGTCAAACGTGAGACCCATGCCATGAGGGGAGCCCATGCTAGACACTTCCTGGAGGGCCAGTAACCAGAGGCTGGACATCCCAGAGACCTAGGAATAGAATATTCTTATTTCCTGAGAGGTATTAGAAAATATAGGTATGTTCTTGATTAGCTGGTCTGCTTGATCTTGTCATATACATTTGTGTGTAATATACTGTATTTTAGGATTAGCTAAGTATATGAAGTTAGGGATACAGTATGGATATGGATTCTATCATAAGGTAGGTATCCGTGGAAAAGGCAATGCCATATCCCCCCAAGACACTATTGTACTATGTAGCCTTGGCTGATGGGGAAGTCACAAGTGAGCCCAAACCCCCCTGGAACTTACATAAATACTTCTGTTTGTGCATTTTGGGGTTACAGAGGTATGACACAATATATGAATAAAAAAGATGGGCTTAAGTGTACAGATAGATGCCTTTTCATTCATAAAAATACAGTCATTTAACTTAATAGGGAATATAAAAGGTCATTCAGTATATACCACCTTAGCAAATATCACAACATTGACAAGAACAAAATAAATTTTAAAATAAGTAAATAACAAAACCTCAAACCAAAAAGCAAACACCAAAATCCCAAACAGAAAATTAAGCTAAGGAGTATTCTCTTGCAGCAGATTTAGTGGCACTCACCCATAGGCCATGGCTGCCCTTAGACACATGATAGGGAGGTAGCTATGGGTTATAATAGCCTTTTCAAAAAAATAAAGTGTAGCTATGCTTCTTTAGGGCTTTGTAGGTGTGAACTTCTGGGGATAGAGTGTGGGGCTCATGATAAGGGGCTCACTGGCTCAGGGTTTCAGGGTACAGGGTTCAAGGGCTCAAAGTGCTGGGCTTGAGGGCCACAGGTATGGAGATCAAATACTCAGGGCTCCAGTAAATGTTCATGGATGTAGATCTGCTCGGCCTGACAGAAGGTGCCACTGACGTGTAATCCTTGGAGATGAGGATAAACACCACCTTGTGTGTGCCCAGGCAGAAAGGGCAGTCCATGCCACCAGTGCCCTCCAAGCCCTTGAGCCCCTTCCAGCTCTCATCCTCCACGTGCAGGACACACACTGCTCACAATGCCAGCTCCGGAGTTTCTTCAGGTTCCTGCAGGGTCAAGGCCTCAGAGAAAGAACTTGTGGGCTCTGGAGGCCAGGGCTATGGTGACTGAGGGCCACCCACAGCCCAGCATGCATGACACCTCATCCTCCTAATCCCCTTTACTGGAAGCTTCTCCAAGCAGGGCTGGTGGTTCCATCTGCTCCCTAGAGGTGTGGGCAAGGCTTCCTGCTGTCCAGAGATTACCACCTGCACTGCACCTCTCCCCATGCCGAATCTCACTGCACACCAGGCTCTGGCAAGTGTATTTACTTCTGCGGTAATGTGGGCTTCAGCAGGAAGCCATCAATGGGCGAGTTGAATTCACCCTCAATCCCCACTTATTAGGAGCCAAGTTCTAGGCATGAAACAAACACAACCTATGACTGTCTGGGATAAGGTAGCCAACCTTTTATCCTGGATCCCAAAAGAAGAAGCTTATGAGAGTTTGTACCCCAACCCCCAAACATTAGGAACCAGCCATGACCATGGAGCTAATGTACAGTGCACACAAAACACCAGACAGACACCTCTAGTAAAGGGCTTGTAGAGTGGCCAGTGGGTGGAGCCCTTGCCTGGAATCTTCCAGTGTGGGGCTGTAGGCTTGTCCACCATGCACAAGGTCCTGGTTTCCATTCCGAACACTGCAAAGAAAAAAGGAAAAAAAATAGTGTAGGTGGCTCTAGGAATGCATCGTGGGCTGACTGGGCCCCAGCCAAAGTCTAGTATGGAACACCAGGAAAACTGTGGGTGTCTAGTGGTCCAGACACTGCTGAGCGGCCACATTCCTTGATGACCAAAGGCCTCAAGGCTGTGAGAAAAGCATGGGGTGTAACTTCCAGCCAGAGATCTCAGTGTGAGCCAGCATGGAGGGCACCACGGGCCAATCTGGAAGTTGGTTGGGCTGCTTGCTGGGATGCACACCTGCTGGGAGCCTTGGAGTATGAAGATATTTTGGAAGAAGGTTTTAACAGAAGCCAGGGAATAAGAACATATCATAGGAAGTTAGACAGAACAAGCCCTGGAAGTCTTAAAAGACACAAGGTTGGCATGGTTGCACAGTCATGTGTTCACAGCACAGTGAACAAGCCTGAGCATTTGCTCCTCAGCTTGTGTGGGTTCCTGCCCTTCCTATTGAGTGTGTTGAGACTCTGCCATTCCTGCATGGAGACACTGCAGGAGCCCAGCAGCCACCATGCTCACTGAATCCATGCTGTCTGTGAGAAACATGACCTCCTCCTGGGCACAGCTACTTCTCATTCTGCACAAGCTGCCCAATGGTGCTGACCACAATCAAAGCAGATGAGTATAAGATATACTTCTTTTCCAACCAGTAAAACAGAAAACGAAATTTGAACTGAGGTGAATGAGCAGGAATTCCTTGACTCCTCATGCTAATGAGGGATTCGTCACAGTAGCACTGAGAGTCTGACTTGAGGCTGGAACCCACCTCACAGTCCATCTGAAAAATAAAAGAATTAACTGGTTAAGTCCATAGTGCTGAAGCTTTTGCCTATGAACGTAGCTTCTCTTCTTTCTATTAAAAATACATGGATGGTTATGGCAGTTGTGTTGCTACATGCCTTTAATTCCAACACTTGAGATGCACAGGCAGGTGGATCTCTGTGTCCTAAGCCAGCCTAGCCTACATAGCAAGTTTCAAGACAGTCTGGGCTACCTAGTGAGATTCTGTCTCAAAAAACAAAACAAAACAAGTTACTTCCAAAACGTAGGGCATGGAGGTACCCTCTTTTCATGCAGCTCCTGGAGGCAGAGTCAGTTGGACACCTGTGAATTTGAGGACAGCGGGTTTACAGACATGAGTTCCAGTACTGTCAGGAATACAGAGAGGGTCCAAGTTTCAAAATACAACAAGAAGGAAGTTACCAGAAAAGACATAACACATGAAACCATGCACGAGAATAGGTTGTGAGGGTGTCAGTAAAAACACAATACTCGACACATTTAAAATCTTCATTTTTATTTTATATGTGTTGCTATTTTGCCTGCATGTCCATCAGTGCAGCACATTTTTTGCAGTATCCCAAAAGACCAGAAGATGGCATAATATCACCTGGAATTGGAGTTAGGGTGGGTTGGGAGCTACCTTGTGGAATGGAAGCTGGGTCCTCTGCAAGAGCAATTATACAGTGAACATTTTACTAATGTATTCAAAGTCCAAATTTGAATGACAAGTGCCAGAATATTCCAAGTTCAGTATTCCTTGCACTGTGCATTCAGCAGATGTTACATTTCTAATGGGAGGAGTGCATTCATTAATACCTGAGGAATTAGTATGTATACATTGTGCACATGCACACTTTCAGATATTAATGCTTCATATCTATGTGGAAACATGCTGATGTTCATGTAACAATATTGATACCAGGCTAACATTTTTATTTTAAATATTGTGGTAATCCAGTTATATATGCTTATTTTTATTTCAATAGTTATCTGAGAAAATTCTATTCCTAGAAGGATGTCCAAAGTTCAGCCAGAGGTGAGGCCTGCATACCTCAAGCAGGAAGAATTTGCTCAGACTTAATGGTAAATGTTCACAGAACACACAGACTCCTCTTTTAAATACAGAGAAGGACTGGGCAGACAATTCTGTTGGGATGTTTATAACTGATGCCAAAGTAGATCTCTGAAAGCTCAGATCTGCTTTGTTTTGTATTTTATTTAGAAAATAAAAGTGCAGGTAACATAAATGGCTGTAGTTGCTAGGGTGCATCACTCAATAAAGTTAAACACAGATGATGTCTGCATTAGCCCATTTTCCAATGGTTTAATAAAATCTCTGGAGATATGGACTATTGAAAGGAGACTTTAAGCAAATGGAAGACACAAGTTGCTTTTTACAAAAGAGTAGGCACTTAGAAGAGGAATCTGTTGCAGCCAAAGAGATGAGAAGTTATGTTGTGGGTATAGAAGTTTTCTTTGCTAGGCAAATGTACAAGCAGAGATAACACATTTACTCAGCTTGCATTCTGAAAGGCTTTAAGAGGCAGTGGACAGGGAAAGAGCAGGGGTCCTTCCTGTCAGCCCAGGGCTGATATCAAGCAGGATGGTTTGCTTAGTCTGGTGACCATGTTCTGGCCCTGCATGTCATCTCCAGCAACAGCAAGGCTCTAGTGTGACTAGGCAGATAACCTGGGAATCTTCACATCATCTGAGTGTGAACTCTGCCGATATCCCCCTGGCTTCTGAGGGCAGACTTGACGACTCTGAAGCAAAGCTGTATCCTGTAGGGTGAGGAGGCTTTCCCCTGGGTCACCTGAAGCGTGTGAAAGGAGGGAGAAGGAACCAGCTGACCAGGGATATACTCCCCACCCTGTAGAGATGAAAGTGGACATCCACAGAGGGGTGAGTCTCAACTCTGAACTTTGACACCAGCTGAGCAGAGTCTCATCTGTCAGTCCCCTTTCTGAACACAACCCAAGTGCCAAGGGTGGGCTGAGGTGAAGTGTTGTGATGGGCAGGTGCTGTGCCTTGTCAGCTGGACCTCAGGGTGTTTGGAAGAACATTAAGATTCTTCAGGTAAGGGGGATGAGTGGGATACATGGCAGGAAGATACAAGAGGGTTTTCTGTGTATATTTGGCTGGGGTGGATAACTGTATCTTCTGGGATTAGGACTTGGTTCATGAAAGTGTGATGTCTCATGAAATACTTTAGCTCTGAACCCAAAACCCAAGAAACACACCCTGAACCTGAAACCAGAGCAAAAGAAACACAATTTGGCCCTATAACCAGACCAGTGAAAGAAATACTCCCTGCCTCTAAAATCGGAGGCACAAGGTAAAAAATGCCTAATAAAAGAAACACAGTATGGCCCTAAAATCATAGCCAACTCTGCTCCTGACCAACTAAACCAACCAATCCCTGGACAGGAAAACTAACTAATGCTTGAGCAGAAAATCTTCTCCCTGGAGAAACTCTGCCCCTAAGAAGCCCTATATAACCCCTCTGCCTGTTCAGTTGGGTGCTGTCCTTTCCCACACTGGCAGAGGCAGCCACTCTCCTGGATGCCTCCTTCCCAAATAAGTCTTCCTTCCTTCCTTCCTTCCTTCCTTCCTTCCTTCCTTCCTTCCTTCCTTCCTTCCTTCCTTCCTTCCTTCCTTCCTTCTTTCTCTCTCTATCTCTCTTTTGTTTTGTTTTGTTTTGTTTTGTTTTGTTTTGTTTTGTTTTGTTTTGTTTTGTTTTGTTTTTTTTCCAGCCAGGGTTCCTCTGTGTAGCTTTGTGCCATTCCTGGATCTCACTCTGTAGACAAGGCTGGCCTCAAACTCACAAAGATCTGCCTGCCTCTGCCTCCCAAGTGCTGGGATTAAAGGCGTGGGCCACCAATAAATCTATTTCTTAAAAGAGTTTGGGGTGAAGATCTTTTTCAGTGGATGCTCCCTTAAGGAGGCTGAGCAGAAAAAAAGTAATATTTTTTTCGCTGGAGCCAGAGGAGATTGCTACATTTCTGCAGGGATTTTCCCTTTAGCAGAGTGAAGCAGAAGTTACATCTGGGGCTGGAGCAGAAGGAGAAACATAGAGCTCTGCGAGGATGTTCCCATAAGGGAACTGAGCAGAGCTCAGCTGTAATGGCTCTCTCTAGGAGAGGACCAGGATTGATACATACTGCACGGAGAACATGCCCCCTGTACCCAGCTTCAGATACAGGCTGACTTCCCTATAAGTCAGGATACCATTTCCTTCAGAGCTGTAACACTCACAATAAAGACACTTTTCACACCAGTTGAGGCAAAAGCTTTGCTCCTCCATCCCAGTGTAGCCTCAACTAGCTGCACTCTACGAGACCATATTCAGAAATAAAGTTGTCATCCCCCTTTACTGGGTTAGGGCTTCAATATCTGAAAACATACAGATCACCAAGCAGCATTCCTCAGGCCTAGGTTCCAAGGAAAACACTTTGGAGAAATGAAAAATCCAGAGATCTGGAGATCATGTACTCCAGGCTGATCATGGGCCAGCTTCTCTTTACAGGGCCTCTCAGGATAAGTAAAAAGGTGCGGCTTAAATAAAGCTTTGTGTTGCATGAACTCCGAGACTCTCCTGTTGACAGCCTCTTGTCTGTCCTTTTCATGTTCTAATAGATACTGTACCCAGAAATAGCAAGGCCACCTTTAAAATAGCATGGAAATTGTCACCAGTGGTTCAGACCAGGGAATTTGGCTTTTGTTGATGATTGAAACACCACAGCAGAGAACTACATCATGTTCTCCTCTTGACAGAGTGCTGGTGTGCGTGCGTGCGTGCGTGCGTGCGTGCGTGCGTGCGTGCGTGCGTGCGTGTGTGTGTGTGTGTGTGTGTGTGTTCTTTTTCTTCCTGGTGCCTCTACACAGCCCAGGTTGGTCTCTTACTTGCCACTGTTCACTTCCTCAGTCTCCTGATTGCAGGTTTGGACCTTCATAAGCTTTCTGGGAGTGTTTGCTTTGACATCTGAGGATTCACCTCAGCTCAGGTGGTTCCAGGCAAACCTGTCAACAGCTCCTCACATTGTCATTAACAGCTTTATGGCTGACATGAGCTCTGTTGAAGCTCTACAAGAAAATGTCATTACATATGTGATTTCTCTTTGGTTTGACGGCCTCACAACTGTAAGAGTTCAATGATCTTCCCCAGGTGCTTGTTCACTTCTTAAGATGCATCTTTCCTCAACTGCATCATCCTGACCTACTTTTTCAGGATCTTTTATTTCTCATCCTATAGAGTATGGGTCTTAAGAAGCGAAAAGGTAAATCCTGGGCACTGTTTTGAAAATGAACCTTCAACTCCCCACAGATAAAATGTTTCTAATGGAGCACAGAGTTAGTTCTCTGGCTTCGGGAGGAGATACTCAAGGGTTGACCCTGGAGAGTCTACTTGAAAGGGCACCTGTCTGGGTCCTGCAGAAGTCCCACAAAGGGCCACCATTCATGTATGCAATTGGCAAGACCATTTTTATTATTAGTATACTGGGGCCCTCTGACCAGCCGAAAGTCAGAATGGCAGTGACCTAGGCAAGGGGTGATGGGTCCTTTTAAGCCTAATTTTGGGGAGTGCCTAAAGATGTTACTTTGTCTTAGGTATAATTGGTTTGTGCAGGTGGTAATTATTGTTATTAATGTCTATTGGCTAAAAGTTAGCTGGACTCTGGTCAGGGTTAAGATCTTTTATCCTTGGACAAGCCTGGATGTTTTTCAGGCTTTGTCCTTATTTGGTTATTTGTCTAAGCCTGTGTACTTGCTGTTCCCCTTGTCCCTGTTATCTGGAGCTTCAGGGATTAATGGCTTTTTGTTTTTGAGAAGCAGGAAGTGGGGTCTAGTGAGGCCTAGTTTTTGACTTATGTATCTAGGCTAGATATTTATCTGGCCTTTTCATACCTTGTATTAAGGTCAGCTTGGAGTGAGCTAGTTAGCAGAGAGGCAAGGACTATACAATATGGCATCAGCAGTCTCTTTCTGAAACATTCTTTTGTATCTTGGAGAGCCCTGGAATCTCCTATGATGTCACCAGTGTTGTGACAACACCAAATGCCAGTGGGGCATTTGTTCACTGCCTTTACCATTAATCCATAGACATGTTTGCAAGACTGCGCAGGATGCTTTGGAGAGAGAATGGAGAGCATAAAGAGACCAGAGAGAAGTAGAAAGAAGCTGGCCTTCAACCTCAGTGTCAGACACTGGGAAATAAGTGGTCATGGGGAAGGCACAGTGAGTTCTGGGCAGGGGATGGGTGCTTCTTGGAGGATGTGGGGCTCAGGCTGGCTCTTCCAGGAGTGGAGCTCAGGAACTTGGAGCTTCTGGTCAGCAATGAGCCTATCCTGCTTCTCTAGGTTCCTAAAAGCACACCCAGAGTCAAGGATTTCTGATGGTTAGTTTGTTAATGTGTCAGGGATGGTCAGTGCTGAAGCTGCTGTTCTGGGGGCCCTCTGCTTTCACACTGAGTGGGAAGGAAGCACCGAGGGACTAATGAGGTTTCAGTACTAGCATTGCACTTCACCTCCACTGGAATGATTTACATTGTGCGTCACTAATAACAGGGAGTTAAAAGTCCCCTGGTCAAAGCTGGAGGTTCTCATACTTTACATTATTGCAATTAACAGACTAGGAACCACCAAGTACTGCTGCATACCAGTGACCCCTAAGACTTTTGAATTTTCAGCTGTGGGTGGCACAAAGATCTCCAGTGAGGCCTGAGAGCTGTTAGAGGCAGTGGACTATGACAGAGACTGTCCCCTTCCTACCAGCTCTGTGCTGTGGAATGCCATTCTATATGCTGTGAATGTGTGTTCCTGATTGATTGATAAATACAATGCTGATTGGCCAGTAGCCAGAGAGGAAGTATAGGTGGGGCAAGCAGGTGAGGAAAATTCTGGGAATAGGAAGGGTTGAGTCAGGAGTCTCCAGCCAGATACCGAGGAAGCAAGATAACAAGGCAGAACTGAGAAAAGGTACCAAGACACGGGGCTGCATATAGTTAAGAATTGTGGGTTAATTTAAGTATAGGAGCTAGTCAAGAATAAGCCTGAGCTGATGGCCAAGCAGTTATAATTAATATAAACTTCTAGCAATTATTTTATAAAAGGCTGTGGGACTGTGGGTGAGAGATTTGTCCTGACCGCAGGCCAAGGGGGACATATGAAAACTTCCAGCTACAGCTCTGGTAGTCCTGGGCTGTCAGTGAGGATGGCTTTGTGAATCTGTTGACCACATTCTGCCTCTCCATGGCTTCTCTATCACAACATGAAGGTCTGAACAAAATCAAGTGACGTGGGCATCTGAACACCATCTCAATGCTTGTGAACAGTACAAGTATTCTGGCTTCTGAAACTACATGGCCAAGAACTTTGATGCCAAGTTGCATCCTATGCAGCTGTAATAAGCCAGAGAAGGCTTTGTAACCACTCATCCCAATGGCACAGGTTGTGGTGGGTGTGGATATTACAAGACAATTGTTCTAGAACCTCCCAAGACCCTAAAGATATGCCATCATGATAGACCCAGTGCAATCAAGTTATGTATATGCAATGAGTTATGTAATCAAGGCAGAACTGCATGCAGATGTCTTCACAGAGTAGCTGAAATCTCAAGTGAGAGTCTAATGACCATCCTCAATCCCTCTTCTGAGGAAATGTCAGCAGTCCACAGGCTTCTCCTGTTGGTCTCTTGCAAGTGGGCACAGATAATCTGATCATGGTAGCTGTTTTGTTTGGAGGAACATATTCCAGACTATTGTCTTGAAATCTTACCTTCCATGTTGCACCATAAGTCTTAAATCTGATTGTCTAAGGCTTAGATCATTACTTGACTAACAGCATATTGGACCCCTGCTTTGCTGCAGTCCACTAGGAAAGAATTCTTCTGGTTCATGAAGGCCATTGAGAGCCCTGCCCTTTGGAGGTCACCTTACTGGTATCTGAGAATGACTTGGGCATGATGCTATAGCCAGTTTCTGTTGAGGACCTGCCCACTGGCTCCACCAAGATGGATGAGGTCTTGTTGACTGAGCCTGGGCTGACAAGACACTGGCCTGTCAACTTGGCCTTGAATGGACTACCCATGATGTGGTTGGGCCCATCATCTTTGCCACCAGTCAGGTAGTTTCCAGGGGCAACGGGAGTGTACACAACTTTGTACTCTTCTGGGATTCCTTGGCAATCCACTTTGACCTTGGTGCTTCTTCAATGGCAACAGATAATATCCCTGGGCCTGCTTGAGTGGTTTTGATGAAGAATTCTGATTGGATACCTGCAGTACCCTCCTCAAGCCCAGCACTTTAGGCTGACACTAGAGCCAGATTCCTTCCCTGTTTGGCCAGGCCCCCAACATGCACTTTGAAAGGGATCCTAACCATATGGCTCCCATTGAACTCAACATTGATTATCTGGCTCTAGTTCAGACACATGGCATTCCTCCACTGCTCCTGAGTGTTTATGCACCTTTGCATCAAGCTTTCTTTTTGCATCATTCAGCCTTATAGAAAAGGATGCTGGATGCCGGGCGGTGGTGGCGCACGCCTTTAATCCCAGCACTCGGGAGGCAGAGCCAGGCGGATCTCTGTGAGTTCGAGGCCAGCCTGGGCTACCAAGTGAGCTCCAGGAAAGGCGCAAAGCTACGCAGAGAAACCCTGTCTCGAAAAACCAAAAAAAAAAAAAAAAAAGAAAAAGAAAAAAGAAAAGGATGCTGGCTGGTTAAATGTCAATCCTGATTCTAATGACTCATAACAGTGAGGCAGTGAGTGTCATCTAGATGTGATGATGAGCATCAGGTAGGGTCTATCAGAGATGACCTCATGGTTAAACTTTATAGACACCTCATAGTTACCAGGCTCTTGGATAATATAAGAAATAGCACATGACCCATTTTTATGGTCATCAAATGTGATCTCTGCCTTTCTAGGCCCTCAACAACAATGAAGAGGCCTTCAGCATCTGCTTCTCAGGTCCTGATGCTGAACTCAGCTGGGATGCCTATTTCTCCCCTCTCCAGGCCAGGGCCTCCTGCCTGGATCTTATGAGCACCTCCTTCACCAAAGGGCCCGTGTGAACTGGAAGGGGTTTCACGTTACATTCTGACTATGGTATTTTACATTTATTGTGTGAATGGCCATTTCCTGGGACACTAATTGGACACAGTGAGAGTTCTTCCCCACAGACACCTTGGGTGACATGGACCAAGGGGCTGGTGACATGGGCAGATATGTCGCTGCTATTTTCTGGAACCTTCAAGTTCACATCACAGATACTGCCAACTATGGCCATAGATAGATCCTGGCTGGTCCAAGTGATGCTCTCTTTTATTCTTCCCTCACCACTGATCTTCACAGTGAATGGACTTCTAGGCACATGCTCATCCACAAATTTGTTGGAAATGATGTAGACCCCCAAGCACAGTGGGGAGGTAGGATACCTTGTGAACAATGTCCTCCAGGTAGTCTATCTAGATGTCCACATCGCTGGATCATTCTACCACCAAGAATATGCCACCATAACCTGCATCTCTTGTGTCCACAATAAAGTCAGATATCTTTAAAGTCTGGCCTTCTGACCGGCCTTGGTCATATAGACTTGGGTGCAGCACAAATTGTCAGTTTCAGACTGGATCATGAAAATGGATATGGGATTCCAGTAATGTGGTTGCCATTCTTCTTGATGCTGACTAGATGTTCACCCACCTCTCAGAGGATGAAAGAAATGCCAGTGTGGTTTTGGGGCAGCTTCTTCAGCAGACAGGGCTTGTCATGTCCAGATGGGGCTTGATATTGACTGTCATGTATTAAGGTCAGTCTCACTGATGTCCAGAAGGAAGTTGGCAGCTGATCCTTGTGGTGATATACTGTGTACCCTAACAAATTTGCCTGAAGCTCAAAGAACAGAACAAGCCACCAGATTAAACATAGAGGCCAGACAGTGGTGGCACGCACCTTAATACTAGCACTTGGGAGGCAGAGATCTGTCTAGATCTCTGTGAGTTCAAAGTCTCCCTGGACTACATGAGATTGACTCAGTTCAGAAGAGAAAACAGAGCCAGGCAGTGTTTGGATACACATTTAATCCCAACACTGGGAAGCACACATGACCTTTAATCCCAGGAAGTGATAGCTAGGTGGAGAAAGGTATATAAGGTATGAGGAGACAAGAAATAGAGGTTCCTAGAGGCTTTTCAGCTGGAGGTGCTTTTGGCTGAGGACACCCCTTTCAGCTAAAGGCTTTTTGGCTAAGGAAGCTCTTTCAGCTAAAGCCCCTTTGGCTAGAGCTCTTTCAAGTTGAGGAATTGGTGAGGTCAGAGGTGGTGGCTGTGGCTTGCTCTGATTCTTTGATCTTTCAGCTTTCACCCCAATATCAGGATCTGTTGTTTTTTTTTTTTTGTTTTTTTTTTTTTAATTATAAGACCATTTTAAGATTTGAGTTACATCTGGCATCCATCTTTTGGGGTATGAATTCACTCAGTCTGGAGCTATATGTGGTCAGAATCTCCACCACACCTAGACAAGAGTCCCTATCCTGCTGGCTAAGTTTTTGTTGTAGTCCTTCTGCAGCAAACGTCATAGGTTTTTGGGCTCTCAAAACGGCAGGAGCTGGCTACTTTTCATATTTTCCCTATGCAGATGGCTGACTCTTTTACTTCTTTCCTCTCCCGGTGGGTTTTGGCTTTCTCTAGGACCACTCCTCAGGCTCCTGTCACACCATCATCTGAATCACCATTGCAAGAAGATTTCGTGAGTCCCTTGGGATTTCTTAAAGGGAGGAATTAGTTAAAAGAAAGTTTTTTTCCCACATTAAAAAAGGGGAAACATTTTTACAATGTATTTGGTCTCTGTTTGATAATACAATGATAGACAGTCTGAAAATAGAACAATTAAATGAGAGGATAATTAATGTTGATGGGATTTATGTAATGTTAATTATAAATATTATTTGTTTGATCATTTATGTTTTATCATTTAAAAAGTAGGTTAATATGAATGCCAAGATAAAAGTTTTAGAAAGCCTGTTAAAACAGATCATAGAAATATTCAGACTCTAAAAGGAGAACCAATCTCAGCATTGCATTATAAGGTTACAGAGAAACAGCCTAAGTCTTTCAAACAGCCAACATTAATCTATCCAGTAACCTTACAGGAACTGCCAAATGATATCTATCCTTAAGGCTGTGTAAGAGCTGACTCAACTCCTGTGCAAATGTTAGATTTGAGGAGAGATTCAAAGAAGCAATAGTTTCATATGGTATCCAGTCATCTTTTGTGAAGCAGATATTAAATTTGTGGTCAACTTGTAATAGAATTATCCCTCAAGACTGGAGAGATTTGGTTACAGCAGTTTTAGAGGCTGGTCCCCAATTACAATGGAGGACCTGGTGGAAAGATGAGGCTAAAACCATTGAACAAAGGAGTAGAGCTCCAGGTATTGAAATTTGCCAAGATCGACTTCTTGCAGAAGGTGATTATGCTGATATACAAAGACAATTATTTATATGATGACCACACCCTGACTTTATACTGCATGAAGCAGCCTTGAATGCTTGGGAAAGAATTAAAGAAGGAGGAAAGAAAATTGAGTCAATTACAAAAGTTATACAGAGCCCAAAAGAAACCTTCACTGATTTCTTACAAAGACTGACATCAGCAGTGAATAGAATGATAACAAATTCAGAAGCTGAACAAATAATAATTGAATCTCTGGCTTTTGAAAATGCCAATGAACAATGCAAAAGGGTAATTAGGTCATTAAAGGCAAGCACCCTTGTAGAAATGGATCCAAGATACAATAATTATTGAGTCTCATGACTGTGAAGGTGCTTGGGTAGGAGAGGTGATTTCCAGAGGTTTAAAGAAAAATAGTAATATCAAATGTCCCAAATGCCGTAAACAAGGTCACCTAAAAAGGGACTGTAAACAAGGACCTCCTAAAAATAATGTTTTTTCAAGGAATAATCCCAATAGAACTCCCCTTCACTCTAGATTATGCAGGAGGTTTGGCAAAGGCAGACACTGTACTGATGAATGTAGATTAACAAGGGATGAAGTAATCCCTTGCCTTTGCCATTGGCAAATGCCCTGAGGAGCCTCTTGAAGAACCTACCATGTCAAATCCGTTTAGTCCTTTCCTATCATCCTGGAAGAAACTTCTTCCCAGAGCAATTAAAGAACCTAATGCTTATTGAAAAAAAAAAAAAACTATGCAGCTATGGATGATAGAACAGCTATAGAAGAGAACAAAATATTGGGAGGAACTATAAATCAAAATTGATAAAAATTAGATTGGGAACCTCCCAAAAGTTAGGGTTGGGGAAGGGTTTTGTTTTTGTCTTTCAGGAGAATGGAGGCTAAGGAATCTGAAGACCACTGGACAAATGAGACAACTGAAGAAAAACAATAAATCATGCAGAAAACGTGTCCCAAGAAAAAGATTTTCTGTAGTGAACCATGACCATGCCTAATCATGACTTTGAATTCTCCAAAAAGATGATGGGACCCTACAATGATGATTCCCTCAGGACTATGATAACACCACCAAACTGGCAAATGCCACCAAAAGATCGGCTTTGGACTATAAACTGCTCAGGACAATATTGAGATGGCTAGCTGAGATGATACAGCCTCACAGACTACTCTAGCCAGGACTTGAGACAAGCCCTGTACTTTTGATTTATACAGAGACTGGACTGTGGTAGTATTCTAATTGTACTGAAATGTGATTTTGATTGTATGTTAATAAATAAAGTTGCCCAGGGGTCAGAGCTATTAGAGCCATAGAAAGAGCATGGTGGTGGTGGCACACGCCTTTAATCCCATAGATCTCTGTGTGTTCAGGGATACAGCCAGCATTGGAGACATACGCCTTTAAGACCTAGAGGGCTGTACATACAGACAGTGACGAGGCAGTCATGTGTTTGGGTTTACAACCAATGAGAAGGCAGAATGACTTTGAAATGACTGACACACAAGGAAGTAGCTCTCTTTTGGGGAAGCTGGGACACTGCAGGAGGAAGGGTGAGATTTTAGCTCTGAGCTCTGACCTCTTGGCTTTCTCTTTTACATTGTTTCTGTGTTTCTTATTTAATAAGACGGTTGGTTACATCAACACTGGACAACAATGATACAGCTACCTCTCCTAAGACTTGACAATTAACTCAAAATATGTGTTTTCAGGATCCCCTAAAAATGCCTTTGCCCCCAGACAGCTAGAAGTAATTTAAAGAACATAACACCCACATTTGCAAGAGGTGGGGTGGGTGGTTTTTGGTCATTCAATAAGTTATGGATATTTGTCATTGTTTTGGATGGTTGATTAGAAGTTGTTATTGTTAATAGTCAGGAAATGGCTGAACAAAGGAAATTAGATTCAGGGTTCTTGTTTGAAAAGAAGAAAAGGGAAGGGAAAAAAGAGGATATATAGAAAAAGGTAGATTATTGAATCTACTCTAAAAAATGATAGCATAAAAGAGTAGGTTATTGAATCTACTCTGAAAAGAAAATATGAATATGATAAGATAAAAAGGTTGATGTACTTTTAAAAAGCAACTAATAGGCTGGGCATTTGTGGCCCATGCCTTTAATCCCAGCACTTAGGAGGCAGAGGCAGAGAGAGGCAGAGGTAGGCAGATCTCTGTGAGTTTGAGGCCAACCTGGTCTACAAAGCGAGTTCCAGGAAAGGTGCAAAGCTACACAAAGAAACCCTGTCTCCAAAAAACAAAAAACAAACAAAAAAAGCAACTACTAGTTTTAAATATTTTACATTGGATTGGATTTTTGTATGTTGAATACAAATTTTGTATATTGATACAAATTTGAGATTGATTTTATTACAATATACTGTATATATATTTCTAAACTTGTTCAAGGTATTGTATATATATAGTTCATTTAACAATGTAATGCAAATTTCTAGTCTTTGAAAGTTATTATTACCAACAAATTAGTATATAAAGAAGTGTAAGAAGAGTAGAAAATAAATAAGGTACAACACTTTGGATTCACCAAATAGGATAAATAATGGAGTATTTTCTCTGAATCTGTCAAATGTCAATAGTCTAGATATTATTAATGTAATTATTGATTGTATATATGGTATATACTTACTGTACTTATTGTATATAGTTTTTCTTATGTTAGTTATAATGTTCCTTTATTATTTTAGACAAAAAGGGGAAATGTAGTGATACATTGTGTATTCTAATAAATTTGCCTAAAGATCAGAGAACAGAACAAGCCACTAGATTAAACATAGAGGCCAGAGAGTGATGGCACACAGCTTTAATGCTAGCACTTGGGGAGGGGGGTAGAGATCCATCTGGATCTTTGTGAATTTAAAGGTTATATGAGATTGACTCAGTCTTGGAGAGAGAACAGAGCCAGGCAGTGTTGGAATATACCTTTAATCCCAGTACTGGGAACTACACATGCCTTTAATCCCAGGAAGTGATGGGTGGGTGGAGAAAGTTACATAAGGCATAAGGATACAGGAAATAGGGGCTTTATGACTGGAGGTGCTTTTGGCTGAGGAAGCCTCTTTTAGCTGAAGGCTTTTTGACTAAGGAAGCTCTCTCAGCTGGAGCTCTTTCAAGCTGAGGAGTTGGTAAGAGGTGGTGGCTGTGGCTTGCTCTGCTTCTTTGATCTTTCAGCTTTCACCCCAATATCAACTTCCAGATTTTTATTTAAAGATTTTTAGAAATTTGAACAACAGATCCTAGCTTCATATGTGAGTAGCTTGTGCTTGTCATTATACTTGAGCAGGGTGCTGTAGTCACCAGGCAGGGTGGGCAAGTAGGTCACTGTTCATGTCCCATCTTTGTTGTCAATGCAGCTGATTTCTGCTTTTGAGGGTCAGTCCTTCAGTAGCAAAATTCAAACCACCTTCTCCTGCATCTTCTGTGACAATGGTAAATGAGGCATTTTTTGTTGGCTACTCCATACACAAGGCCTGGACCATATGCAGAAAGGCTCCCACTATTATGTAGTTCACACAGAACAGGAGAGGGCTTTCAGGGATGTAGCTGCCCATGTATTTGATGTGCCTCTTGTGAAGCCTGACATCAGTGTGGGCATATCTGACAGTGACCGTGCTATCTTTGTTGTCCATGATCTCAGCTGTAGCTTTCTTCCCAGAGACATATACACCTCTTCTGTGATTTCTCCTTTCCTGACAGCAAATGAAATTGTAAGTAAATTTGTTGCAACTCTGTAGATCTGGTCCCAGATTTTGACACCAAAACGTGAGTTTTGCAATTCTTTTTTTTTTTTTTTTTTTTTTTTGGTTTTTTGAGGCAGGGTTTCTCTGTGTAGCTTTGCGCCTTTCCTGGAACTCGCTTTGGAGACCAGGCTGGCCTCGAACTCACAGAGATCCGCCTGGCTCTGCCTCCCGAGTGCTGGGATTAAAGGTGTGCGCCACCACCGCCCGGCTGAGTTTTGCAATTCTTGGGAAAAGGAAAGCAACACCTTGAGCTTCCTTCTTAGACAGCTCTGATGGCTGAAGCTGCAAGGAGACAGTTCAGCCCTGGAGGGTGAGGTATCCTGGACACCACAAGCTGCTCAGAGCAGCTCTGCCCTGAAGGTGTCCCAGACACCTGAAGCTGTTTAGCACAGCTCTGATGGCTGGAACTGCAAAGAAGTAGCCCAACCCTGGAAGGGAAATTTCTCTGACTTCTCATTAAAGTCAGGCCTGGAACTGCTTCAGTAGGGAAAGGTATCCTGACTGTTCAGGAAATGCAGGGTATCCTGACTGTTCAGGAAAGTCAAGCTATACCTGGTGTGATGGGGGCTGGTCTCCCCCCAGGATATAGCAATCTTGCTTCTCTCTTGGAGAGCCTTTACAGCTGAGCTTTTGTCACCCCCCACTTAAGGGGACTTCCTAGCAGAACTCAGCTTCCCTAGCCTAAGAAATTGTAAAAATGTAGCAATATCCTCCTGCTTAGGAGAAAAGTGTTACTTTTTCAGCTCTCTCTTGCTCTGTCCACGGAGGGACATCTCAGCAATGTTCTTCTGTTCAGCTCCCCCTTGCTCAATCCACTATGGGTTGTCTCAGCAAGGTGCACCAGTGAATGAAGGTCTTCATACCCAAAACTCTTTTGAGAGAGAGATTTATTTGGGAAGGAGGAATCTAGGAGAGTAGCTGCTGTAGCGGTAATGCCCGCATTACCGATACCCGTTCACCATGTCCGAGCAAAGGGCTGCAGATTAAAAATAGAGACAAGAGGGCCTGGAGAGATGGCTCAGAGGTTAAGAGTACCAACTGCTCTTCCAGAGGTCCTGAGTTCAATTCCCAGCACCCACATGGTGGTTCACAACCATCTGTAATGAGATCTGGTGCCCTCTTCTGTATACATAATAAATTAAAAAAAAAAAAATAGAGACAAGAGACAGCGAGTCATTCGCCATGGCTGAATGCCGAATGCCGTTTATTGAAAGAGGGAAGAAACCTTAAATACAGTCTTACAACACAAATGGAGGAACCCCGGAGGGCAGAAGTTTGGCTACCAATGGTCTACATTCTAGACCCAATGTTCTACATTCTTGCATCTAAGTTGTTTACACCAAATACAGGATGTAGGAACAAAGAACCTCCGGTAAGCTCTCCAGTGATCCTTAGGTGAGAAGGAGACTGGCAGGGAATCTGAATAGGGAGGACATCTGGTAAAGGTCAGCAAGCAAGGCGGCAGCCACTCACAGTCAGGGGCCAGGGCCCAAGGCGCCCACAAGCTGCCTCTACCAGGGTTGAGAGAAGAGCTCACAACTGAGCAGGCAGGGTGGTTTATATAGGATGTCCTAGGGGTGGAGTCAACCCATGATTGGTTAGTTTTTTCTGCCCAGGGATTGGCCAGGTTTGTGGGCTAAGGGCAGAGATGACCCTGATTTCAGGGCCAAACTGTGTTTCTTTCACTGGCCTTTCTTGGCTTTTTGACACTACCTCTAAGGTCAGGGCACATTTCTTTCACTGACTCTGATTCTAGAGACCAAGAGTATTATTTTGGCACTAGTTTCAGAGTCAAGGCATGTTTCCTTGGTTCTGGATTTGGGGATAAAGTGTTTTCTATCTCAGGTCCCAAATGCAGTCTGTGTTTCTTTCCCTGGCCCTGGGCCCTCGGGCCAGGATTCTACTGTCCTGCTTTGTGATTGGTTGGATTCACAAGTCAGTTGGCCAGGGGCAGAGATGGCTCTGATTTGAGCCAAACTGTGTTTCTTCCACTGGCCTTATCTGAGTCGTCTTGCCCTAGTTCTGGGCACCGGGGTCAGGGTGGGTTTCTTTAGCCAGCCCCCTTTCCCTATAGAAATCACGCATTCAAAGGGATTAAAGCCTAGGCCATGCACTTACTGGAACATAGGCCTCTTCAGTCACCTAGCACCTAAAGGACATGCATTTACCTGGGCCTGCTCCATGGCTATGACTTCTCTATCAGTGGCCATGACTGTGTAAAAGCTGTTGGGAATATCAACACCACAGAAGAGCACGTGGATCCCATAGGTGCCTGGCTTGGCAGCAGTGTAGAAAATGTCATAGGTGCCATCTTCATTTTCGATGACATCAGCCTCAGCCTCTGTGACATTCAGAATCATGCAGGCCACTTTCCCCTTCCCAGAAGTCTTGGCATCCAGTACAAAGCCCATTTTCTCTCCAGTTTTCACAGTAGGGGCAATCTCAGGACCTGTGGCCAGGTACTTGCTGGATCCACCTGTCTGCATGGCCCAGATAAGGTAAGGAAAATGTTGTCTCCACTATAGCCAACCCAAATTACATAGTGTCTGATCTTATCAGAGATATATGTAATGGCATATGTGGCATTTTTATTGTTGTGGGAAGTGGCTCTCTGAGGCTTTCCCTCTTGGGGAAAGGCCACATCTGAGGGGGATGAGTAACCATGGCAACACCTGATTTCAAGGTTCCTGCTGTAAGACTGTGACCTGAGACTGGGAGCACAATGCCTGGTGAGACAAACTGCTGAGAGAACTGCACAGGGAGTCAGGTCTTTATCACCCAGACTTTTAGCAAGGGAAGAATTGGCATAGAACCTTGTGATGCTTTGTGTTAATAACCTTGGTTAGACATCTGCAACTCTGTCCTTGTGCATATCTGTAAAGTTTTAACTAACGATCCATTTACAAAGACATTCAGTCAAGCTTGATTTTGCTCTTGAGGCTTAGAATCAATTAATTGTATGTGGCTTGTTTTAAAACTGAGAAGTAATTATTGTTTTCTTTATGCCAATCTGAGCTAGTGATATAAAACAGGGCCTAAGTGTCTTACAGTCCTCGTAGAATAATAGATCAAGTTATGAAGCAAATCCTAATTATTTTTTTTTTCCATCACAGGCAATTTATTTTGTTCTATTCATTCACAGTTAATACAGAAAATACTTGGAAACATTTCCCTATAATCCATATAATGTTTGACACAGAAATCATCAAATAGAAGTATACAATGTTGACAGGAGGCAGTACATTTATAATTTATAACCCCAAATGTATTTATAAATTAGAAATGGAAAGATCTACAAATGAAATTATGAAGGTTCACCAAAGTCATTTAATCTGTCAGTTTCTCATTCATTTTATGTCTTAATAATATTCTATTGTATGAATAAGCCACATTTTATTTCTCTCCAGATTTTGATAGCTATTTGAGTTGTTTTAACTTTTTTACTATTAGCAACACACTGCTGTAAACATTCATGTACATGTTTCATAGGTGCACATTTTCAGTAGTTTGAGGATATATTCCTAAGGGTAGAATTGTTGAGTAACAGAGTAACAATGTTTTGCATTTTGACCAACCACCAGACTGTTTTGCCAAAGTGGCACACCATTTTACAATCTCACCAAATCCTTGTTTTTAAGGCTCTGATTTTTGTACAAAAGCATTCAATCCTTCTGTCAGACCAAACCAGGAAAAGTAAGCTATAGTTCAGAGCTGTTCTATTCCATTTACTATGCAAAGCCATTCTTGGAGTTTGCAACTCTCAGCCCTTTTTTCTTGCAGTGTTCACCTTTTCCTTCACCACTTTTTTTTTCTTCTTTTTTTCTGGTTTATTTCTATCTATTACAAATGTATAAAAAATCCTCCATCAATGCTGCTGTTAGCAGCAGAACCTTGGGAAATATACCTTTGGTTTGCCTCACAAAAGGAACACATATTGCACTGTAAAGTTTATAAAATTGGTGCAAAACATTGTGATAATGTTACAATACCAGTTTTAAGAGTTCAGTGACTAATGGGGAGCCGATGGGATACATACAGAACTGTGAAAGCGATCTCACTTAGCCTGCTGTACACATAGACTGTAAATCTACATTCAGATCATTTCTGAGCTAAGACTATCATCTCAGTTTATCTGTTGAGGTCAACCAGGAAACCCTAGAATATACCTTGATTTTTGCAAAAAACAAAATAGGGGGAGGGGTTTCTTCAGCATTTCAGTCCACAAGTAACAGTATCCTAACAGGCAAAGTGTTCTCTCACTGTCAACATAGAATGAATTGCTGCTGGAGGTCAACTTGGATTTTAATTTGCATTAGCACTTACATGCATAGTAGTCCAAGTTGTTGACCTCATGACTTTAAAAAGTAACTCTAAAAAAGTAAAATGGCCCTTCTTGGAAGACTAAAGAAAGACATCCAGCCACAGTTGTAAAAAGTCTCATCAAAACAATATACCCTTTTATGAATTACGCCTCAATTTAAAAAAAAAAAAAAGTAGCCCCAAATAAGAAGCAGCTCTGAAAAAGAAAATATAACATAAGATATTTGAAAAAAAAAAAACAAGGTGAATAGAGGTTCAAAAATAATTAAGATACATTTTCTTAAGGCTACCTAGAATTAGGCTTTAAAAAATTCTACCATTTCAAGTTTACCACTAGTTACTAGATACCTATTTACAAACAAGATGTTCACCTTTTTTGTTCCTTTATCAAGAGAAAAATCTACCTTCAGACTATGAGGGTGGTGATGGGGAGGGACTAGAAAACAAGATTCAAACAATCCCATGCAAATATCACATTTTTCAAATGGAAGAACTCCAAACTGCCCTAGAAGTTCCAATCACCAAGACACTTTCCATTGAAATGATTCAAGTACAACTACATGGCACCAAGGCCTAGGCCTAATATAGGCCTGACAACCAAGTCCTTGCTTTCTGGAAGAAAGGCCTCAAAAGTCCCACTCAATTCCACATAACAATACTTCAAAGATCAATTAGGTTTTCCTTTCCTTAATATTTTTGTTTTTGACTTCTAATCTTAAAGACTAGATTAAAACTCAGCTCATTTCCCAGAAGGCATTGCTTCCCTTTGCTCCATGAAAGAGTCCACCAAGACCTCTTCCTCAAAACCATCCAGCCCCCAGCCTCCAGTCTGTGCCCGTGATGGATCTTTCTCAACATCCTGAAAAGGCAATGTAGGTAAAATATGCTCACAAACACCAAAACTAGCTGTCAGAAAGACGTAACTAGCTTTATAATTTAAGTTCCAAAACACAAATACTTGCAGCTTGATCTGCACTGACAATGATTGTCGAAGCCCAGAATTCAACATTCACAGATCCTCATTCACACACACAAAACACACCATTATCACACAACCTATGTCTTAAGAGAATCTTCTGCTCCTTAAATCTTTGGCCTCCCAGTCAATCCCAAGTTCAACCAACTTTAACCAAAACTTCACTCAGAATTTCACCAAGCTTTTCACGCACACATTAATGCCTGTCGCATCCTTCATCAACTGTCAAAATCTGAGGCCTGCTCAGAGATCGCCAGGTAAAAGAAAACAAATGAAATACACAGAGGCTATTTCAAAACAGAACATGACCATCATCCAAAAAAAAAAAAAATGTCACGATTCCCGATTGGGATCATCTTTTGTTTCCCACGTTGGGCTATTTCACACTCCGGCATTGGCCAAAGGACATGAGAGCTGGTTCTGGAGCATACAGTCTTTCACACAGGTGTCCCCAGAGGAACACCAGAGACAAAGTCACGTGAGGCCTCTCCCGCACAGAGACTGTCCCACAGGGGCAGTGAGGGAGGACACCCACTAGTCCATGGAGATCCCTGAGAGAGCACGATTCTCAAAATCTGGACTGTACACAATTCACATCAGCCCTACCCAGGCACCCACCGGAAGAAAGATGCAGCTGTTTGCCAGAACTCAGCACTCCACTCTAGATCTCTGCTGCCTTAGTCTCCGTCGCGGATTTCCGAGTTCTGGTAGTTACCTGGACCACTGAGGCATTGCCACAAGACTTCTTCTCTTTTGAAACATCCTTTTTCTCTAGATATTAGGATAGCTACACCAGCTTGTTTCTTAGGTCCATTTGCTTGGAAAGCCTTTTCCCAGCCCTTTACTCGGAGGTAGTGTCTGTCTTTGAAGTTAAAGTGTGTTTCTTGTATGAAGCAGATGGATGGGTTCTGTTTTCTTATCCATTCTGTTAGCCTATGTCTTTTATAGGTGAGTTGAGACCATTGATATTGATGGATATTAATGACCAGTGATCGTTAATTCCTGTTATTTTTTGTGGTTGTGTTGTGTTGTCCTTCTGTGGTGTATGTTGGTGTGGGATTATCTATTGCTTGATTTTTCATGGATGTGTTTAGCTTCTTTGGGTTGAATTTTCCCTTCTAGTGCTTTCTGTAGGGCTGGGGTTGTAGACAGGTATTGATTAAATCTGGTTTTATCCTGGAATATTTTGTTTACTCCACCTATGGTGATTAAGAGTTTTGCTGGGTATAATAGTCTGGGTTGGCATCTGTGGTCTCTTAGTGTCTGCATGAGATTTGTCCATGATCTTCTAGCTTTCATAGTCTCTATTGAGTAGTCTGGTGTTATTCTGATGGGTTTACCTTTATATGTTACTTGGTCTTTTTCCTTTGCGGCTCTTAATATTTTTTCTTTGTTCTGTGTGTTTAGTGTTTTGATTATTATGTGGTGAGGGGACTTTTTTTTTTGGATCCAGCCTATTCGGTGTTCTGTAAGCATCTTGTATCTTCATAGGTATTTCTTTCTTTAGGTTAGGAAAGTTTTCTTCTATGATTTTGTTGAATATATTTTCTGTGCCTTTGAGTTGGTATTCTTCTCCTTCTTCTATCCCTATTATTCTTAGGTTTGGTCTTTTCATGGTGTCCCATATTTCCTGGACGTTTTGTGTTACGACTTTTTTGTCTTTAGTGTTTTCTTTGACTGACGAATCTATTTTCTCTATCGTGTCTTCAGTGTCAGAGATTCTCTGTTCCATCTCTTGCAATCGGTTTGTTATGCTTGTTTCTGTAGTTCCTGTTCGTTTAGTCAGGATTTCAATTTCCAGCATTCCCTCAGCATGTGTTTTCTTTATTGTCTCAAATTCATTTTTCAGATATTGGAATGTTTCTTTCATCTGTTTAATTGCTTTTTCTTGGCTTGATTTGATTTCTTCCCATTTTTTGTTCGTTTTTTCTTCCATTTCTTTAAGGGAAGTTTTTATTTCCTCTTTCAGGGAGTTTTTCATTTCCTCTTTAAGGGAAGTTTTTATTTCCTCTTTCAGGGAGTTTTTCATTTCCTCTTTAAGGAAAGTTTTTATTTCCTCTTTAAGGTAGTTTTTCATTACCTCTTTAAGGAAAGTTTTTATTTCCTCTTTGAGGGAATATTTTATTTCTTCTTTAAGGGCCTCTATCATCTTCTTAAAGTCATTTTTAGGGTTGATTTCTTCTATTTCTTCTGTCATGGTATGTTTAGGTCTTGCAGGTGTAGAATCACTAGGTTCTGATGTTGCCATATAGGTCTTTATGTTGTTGCCTGTATTTTTGCGCTGGTGTCTACTCATCTTTTCCTCTGTGAGGTGCAGGTGGTGTCTGTGTCTGAGAGTGCCTCTCTTGTTCTAATTTTTAGTCTTGGTTTAGTAGGGGTTCTTGGTTAAATTGGTACTATTGGGCTGTTTCTTCAGGGACAGCTGATTTCAGTCGGTGAATTATATACTTACGATTCTGGTGATCTGGTTTAGTGGCTGAGTAGCGCCTTCTTCTGTGTTCCCAGGTCACGTTTTGTTCATTTGTCAACTCCTCAGCTGATCTTGTTTCTTCAGACTTCAAACTGCAGGCATCTGAATCCTCTCCCAAATGGGTTTCAGCTGAGCAGGGTAGTCTCACTAACACCTCCAAGTTGTTGGGTTTTACAGGATCAGCACTTGCGCCCTGGGTTGTCCCCAGACAGAGTGCCGAAACTCGCCCTGGTTCTGACCCACGGAGATAGCCTCTTCCCCAGGTGTTGGGGCTAGGGGTGTCCCCGTTCCAAGCTGCGTCCGCCCCTCTCTGTCCCTGGGCCTGTCCACCCCTGTGGCCCGCCACCACAGGCACACCCGCGTCCAATTGTCTCCGCTGCCAGGCCTATATCCCTAATTATTTTTTATTCATCAAAATTATGCAGCTTAATAAGAAGCCATCTTCCTAATCATCCACAGATATATGTGCCCATAAGATGGAATATACTCACGAGATACACTTGCATGCAGTGGAGGAAACACGGGCAGCTGTTATTAGGAAAAAAATGGAGTGGCACATGAGAAAAACTACAGACAGAAGCGAGAGGACATTTGCAATCAGTGACCCCATGGCCTTGCCAAGTGGGGCTTCCCATCAGAGAGTTATTTCTCTGATGAATCGACCTGCTCAAGACTAGTTATCACCTGCTGTATACTCTCACAGACTCTGAAAACTCCCCCTTTTTCTTTAATAAAAAAAGAAGCATGTAAATCTCTCTAAGGGCTGTGAGTACTGTGGATAATTTGAAAGTCCAAAGATGATTGGAAGAATGACAAGCAATATTGTAATAATTCTGAAATTAGTAAGAATAATTTATATTGATGGCAAGCTGAGAACTAGTGTAAACACCCTGTAGGTGTAGTTGTTTATGATCCCAGAATATTTCTGACTCATGAAAGGGCAGAGGAGTAACATAAAAATCTACAATAGTATGATATGATATTGTTAAGTGTGTCTAAATATTATGTTTGAGTTATCAAAAAAGAATAGTTTTGTTTAGAATATACACTTTTGTATATTAATCTTTAATTAATTTGTTTTGAGTAATTAAGACTGCTTAATGAAGCATTCTTAGATAAAGAGTTACCTGAAAAGCAGTGTGCATCTATACCACCAAGGCTGTAGCTAAAGTTGACCTGTAACTCAAATTTGTAACTAAACAATAATAAACCATTTGGCTATAAAAGGGGCAGTACCAATTTGTCTCAAAGTATACACAGCAAGATTTTTATAACAGAACAATTGTCACAAGTACATATGGAGACTGTCTGATAAAATATACATAACAGGACCATGGGCAGAATTTATTTATTTATTTATTTTCGTTTTTTTTTCAAGACAGGGTTTCTCTGTATAGCTTTGCGCCTTTCCTGGAACTCACTTGGTAGCCCAGGCTGGCCTTGAACTCACAGAGATCCGCCTGCCTCTGCCTCCCGAGTGCTGGGGTTAAAGGTGTGTGCCACCACCGCCCGGCTCATCGGCAGAATTTATATGATTAGCAATAGGACATTTTTTAAGGGCAGTCCAGTCACTGAGCTGGGGAATTCTATAGTATAGGAGTAGGGGAGAATGACAAAGGGGTGTAGAAATCACTCGTGGTTATTCCATGCTGGCATGGGCACAAGGCTGGGCCTTCTGAAGTCTGGAATGCATGGAAGCCCAGCAAGAGCAGACTGTTTCACTTGTCCAGGCTCTGTGAGAGGTGTAGGCAGCTTTGGAAGGTCTGCTTTGGGAGGGTGCAGTCAGCAAATGGATCAGTCTGTGCTGGGACATGGCCTGGAGAGTGCATTGGGGGCCCCTGGAGTGTGAGCTGGAGGGCTGAGTGCAGGCTGCAGTGAGCTTGTGGCAGAGAAGATGATGGGGCGTATGTAACCTTTTCAATGATTAGGAATCTACTGGAACAAATATATATTAATGGGCAGAACTTTAAATTTCCTTTAAATTAAGGAAATTTAAAGAGGAAATTTTGGACTTAGGTGTACATTTGGAACTTTTAAGTGCATGGTTTTGGCAGATGAGAAAGGGGCATTCCAGGCCAGGGAGAGAGGAATCCCTGGCCCCACTACCCCAGAAAAAAAAATAGGCAGGTGAGAAAACAAACCACAGCTTGGTAGTACTTTTCGGAAGTCTGTCTCGACCTGTGGGCATTGGTGTGTTTAGAGATCCTGAAGCTTATAAGAAACTTCTTAAAGAGACAAAAAGTTCAGGTATGTTCATTATTATTTGTAGTCTGTATTGAAATCTTTGTTGTAGAAGAGGCAAGGAGACTCATATTTTGAGTCGTAATAAAAGTTTGGAAACCTAAAATTTATTTTGGTTAAAAGCATTTTTTTTCTATCCAGAAAAATTGGATGAATGTAGACTAGTCATATGCCCTCAACATAATGAGAAGCATCCTCAAGCCCATAGTTAAAAAAACAACCAAAGAGAATTTAAAATCCCAAGCCTGTGGCTATGATAATGGTAGTAGTGCTAGATTAATAGTTTATCAGAATTTTATTAATTAATGTTAAAACTAGGAACCTTTGGAGTCTCAATGTAATAGCAGAATAGCAAGAGAAAGAAATCTGAAACATGTTTCATTTCCTTATACATCTCAAATCACTTTTTCCCATCACCTTTGAAGCCTTTTCATCCTCAGACCCTCATAACTTGCATTTACATATCCAAACAACTTGTCCCAAAGCATTTTTCACATTTAAGCCTTTATATATCCCCATATCTTAAGTCTTTTATTTTTATCTTACATCTCAGACCCATAAATCACTTAATCAAACCTTAATGTCCTTACAAAAACTTTACATCCTAAAACATCTTAACTTGCCAAAAAACATAAGTGATTGATTATTGAGGGAAGTCATTGTAAGACAATAAGTTACTTTGAAACCTGTATGGTGAGCTTATTTTTTATTTGGGATCTGGTAGCAAGACAATTTGTTCTCATGTGGGCGCCATGGGCCCTGGCCCCCGACTGGGAGTGGCTGCGGCCTTGCTTGCTTGACCTTGATCAGATGTCCTCCCTATTCGGATTCCCTGCCGGTATCCACCCTTCTGAATGCTTGAGGGAAGTTCCTTGTTGTGTATCCTGCATTTTGGGCGTTTACTAACATTGAGTCTGGAATGTAGACCATTGACAGCGAACTTCTGCCCTCCGGGGGTTCCTCCATTTGTGCTGTAAGCCTGTACATATTTAAGGTTTCTTCCCTCTTTCAATAAACGGCATTCGACATCCAAACGTACGAATGACTCGCTGTCTCTTGTCTCTATTTTTTAATCCGCAGCCCTTCGCTCAGACATGGTGAACGGTTAGCAGTAATGCGGGCGTTACCGCTACATTCTCAGAATTGGCATTAGCCTAAGGAAATGAGGCCAATTACTTGATTTTTGTTCAATGAGAGAAGTTGAAGAGGCAGCTGAAGCTTTGGGAAGGATGTTTGTTACATACAACCACAGCTTTACTGGAGGCAGTGACTACAGATTTTAGTTGTCATAAGGAACAGTATAGGCCTTTGGCTGTTAAATTTAGGTCTAAAATTTTTCTGTAAAGAAGTAATTTGGTAGACTCTGCCTTTTTTTTTATCAAAGCAAGGTGATTGATTCCAAAGTATATATAATTAAAATAGAGCCCTGGTAGCAATTAAGGCGTGGCATAGTTTTATCTGTAGAGAGAAGCTTAAACATTCTTAAATGCCAGGAAACTAAGAAAGGAATTGATCATATCAATATTTAGCATGTTTATAGATATAGATTTGAATAGAGAATATGATCATTTCCAGTATGATTAAGCAATAAATTGTATCCTTTTATTTATCTTTAATCGCCTGTAATTTAAGTAAAACTTATCCTTATCAGTTTATAGTTTAAGTTACTGGGTAGATGACTGGTCATTACATTGTGTTTTTAATTATTTTTTAATAGTTTATAATTTAAGTAAACTTATCCTTAACAGTTTATAAGTTAGTAGCTAGATGATTAATCATTAAGTTGTATTGTTTAGTTATCCTTAATAGTTTACAATTTTAGTGAACCTATTTTTAACAACTTATAAGTTAGTTGTCTCTATAAATTTAGAACTTTATGTTTCATCCTGCTAGATTTTGCCTTAAAAATAATAAACTTGAGTTGAAATTCTTTTAGTATGGAAACAAACACTCTTAATCATGAATCAGTAAAGAAACAAAAATAGCTGTTCCATGAGTGAAGAGGGGAGAAATTTTATTTTTAAATTGTTAAGAGGAAAGATTTTTAGAGCTGATGAGAACTGGAGAGTTTAGCTTAAGAGGCAGGCAGCAGCAGGGTGTCTGTTTAGGCCAGCCAGCCACCTGGGACCACAGGGGGGCAGAGGGGATGTTGGAGATACAGACAGGCAGTCAGAGTTGGAAGAAAAAGAAGGAGATGCAAAGAGAGCAAGTGTCTATGCAGCAAGGTTTTTCAGTTCTGAGGACATCTCCAATCAAACCGAAAGACCTTTAGAATTTTCCAACTCATAGGGAAAGCGCCCTCTCCCCAGGGACTTGGTTTGAATGAGTTAACCGGAAGTTACTGGACAGGGCCATGATTTCTGTAAATAAACAGCTCTGTAGTAACAATTAACCCAGGAAGAGAGAGGAGAGGTGATGAGGAGAAGGCAGGGGAGGGGAGGATAGGGAAAGAGAAGGAGAAAGGGAGAGGGAGAGGAAGAGAGGGGAGGGAGAGGGGGAAGAGGGGAGAGGGAAGAGGAGCAGGGGGAGAGGTGTGGGAGCCCGTTTTCGGGTTCCTGGTGGCTTTACCCAGCAGGTCCACATAGAGGCTGACTACAACCACAGGCCTGAGTGCAGGTGTCTGAGATGGTCGGCACTTGGCTGTGCTAGGGGAGGAGGTCTTTTGCTCCACCCCTTGGCGTCTCTATAAAAAACCTGGGGCAGAGACATTCGGCCATAGTGGAATAGGTTCCAGGCCCTCTCGAGGCTATTCTTTATTTTCTATCTGTTTATCTCCGTAAGATTCTCCGCAATAAATCCTTCTATCTAATATTTCCTGTTGCTCACACTCAAGAAAACTCTGGGGAACTGTGGGGGTGGTGGGTAAACGCCCCACAGAGAAAGGAAGGGGGAGGGGAGAGAGGAGGGGGAGGGGGGAGAGGGGAGAGGGGGAGGTGCTGAGTCTGAGCATTAGACAATCTTTTCTTGAGTTTTCAAACCAGCCTGAGTGTCTGGGCCAGTGCAGCCAAGGCTATCTGCCCCTTAGGGAAGCTTGTTTTGTTATTTAAATGGAGAGCTGTTCCAGCTCCACAGCAGAAGCAGTTTGCAAGTTAACCCTTTTGTTTCCGGTGAATCATTTCCTGAAAGCTCTGATTGTAGCAAACCCCACCAGTTTTATTTACATTCTCAGGTGGTCACGTGGAGTGATTTACAGTTAGGTAGAGCAGAGGAAACCAAATAAGATTGTAGTACCTTGCTGCCTCTTTTTTATGTCCCAAAGGAAATAGCAGCGGGATTCTCTCATGAAGGGAGGGTATAAAATTTCTGCCTGCCATGGTGGGTCGCTGAATCTGACCTACAAAGTCAAGGAGACTCAGAGGTCCCTTTGTTTCTCTTTATGTTTCTCGGGGAGGGGGACGTTTGGGATTATGATACTCTGTTGCTTCCTCCTCCAAGTCAATTTCCCCTTCAGAGGTTCATTTTCCTATGCCTGATTTATCAGTCTCCTCTTGGGTTGTCTTCTTTGGGATCCTTTAGTACAGGGTAAGCACTCTTCCTAGATTCCTTTGGACTCATTCTAAGGGAAGAAACTACACAAAGAGAATGCTTAAAAGAGGCTTAAGAAAACAGACTACTCACCCTTTCAAAGGCTCTGCAGCGTCCAACCAGTGAGCACTCTCTCTACAGCCCCCAGTGCAGAGTGTCTCTCTGGAATGCTTCCAGATGGTGCTTCTTGGGGCTGACCTCCCAGGGGACCACCACCCTTCTTGCAGATAGTCTCCTTAATTGTCTCCGTGCCTTTCCCTGGTTCTGGTGCCAGATAGGGGGTTTGAGAGTCCAGTTCTCAGGCTGCTCCCCAGGGTTGCTAAGAGAATGCCTTTCAGGATCTGGGCTTAGAAAAACTTCTTAAACTATAATAAATGCAAGCAAGCCAAAATAGGAGCTGCTCTCAATAAGTAACATTTTTGATATATTATCATAGTTGGAATTGCTTTGAAATACTTTACTTCTGACTTTCCAGAATATTAAGAAACAAATTTTAAGGCAAAATAACTATTTACACTTGATTTCCTTAATACTTTTAAGAATACTAAACTTTTTACTTTTATTTATTTTATTTCGGGTAGGTAGGAACAACTAGAGTAATTCACTATGAAAATCTTAATCTTCTTTGAACCTGACATGCTTCTTATTTCTCTGTTCAGGCTTTTTGGGAGATGTTCCTTCAGTATGACATGCTTAAAAGTGATTATTATCTTACTATTCACATGAAAAGCATTTAGTAAGTGTTTTAAATCATTAATTTTGAGTCCCTATATTTTATATTAGATATTTATAAACAACAACTTTCAGATACAGGATCTCACTATGTAGCCCAACTTGAACTCACAGAGATATGCCTGCATTTTAACTCCTGAGTTTTGGGATTAAAGGCATGGGCCAAAACATGGCACAAACAAATTTGAATTCATTCTTCAACAGTTGATTATGATTGATGACTGCTGTCCTTACCATCTTTTTTCATTTAGAAAGAGCTAATCAATCTCCTACCCAAACTGCTGGTAAATAGCTACCTAATTGAAGAGTGTTTAGAGGTCATCATCCTGGACACTGATGTTGCCATTGCTTTTAATTAACAGCATAACCACATCTGGATTATTATGAGCACATACATAATGCAGTGAAGTCTACAAATTGAGAGGATGTTTTAAGAAATTACAGAATACTATGTCAAAGCACATTCAAGTGTAAACACTAGGTAGGATGTAAGTCATATCTGTTAGTTATTTAGCTGCGTTGTGTTCTTACCCTGCAAGGAAACGTCACGAAACACGACAGAATCCGCTTATAAGAGTTTATTAGAAATACAGGGATAGAGAGTGCGCAGGCCTGTGGGAGAGACACGTGCATGAAGAGGGGCTGGGAAACATGGCGCTCCACTTTTAAAACCGGCTGGGGGCCTGGCCAGGTCACGTCACTACTCCACGCGTGTGCGTAGATCACATGGTCACCGTTGCGCGTTTATGTGACCATGTAACGTCACGGACCCTGATCACGTGAGATCCCTTGGCCCAGAACTTGCTAGGTGGAGATATCCGGGTCCACCGGGTATCCTAGCTACGAGAGACGCCTTGATCCGGAAATGGCTAGGCGGAAGTGTCCGCCTGGTAAATGCGACCGTGTTGTAAACCCTTCAATATCCCCTCAGGATAGTCCAACAGAGCCAACAGGCCTATGAGAATTTTGTTAAACTTGTTGAAGTTCTTCATTATAAGCTGATTTGTTTTGCTTCTTAGGTAATCGATATAGGATGATAATGGTGGTTCATTTATGCTAGGGGAAATGGAATTCTGTCAGATGGACTCAGTCCAGAATGATACAAGAACTTAAAAAAGAATGCAATGCCAATGATCCTCAAATTGCCAACTGAAGGAACATTTCATGACTCTTTACTAAGCTACTTTTACCCTGATACCAAAACAACACAAAGACCCAACATAAAATTATAGACTAAATCCCCTAAGAATATAAATGCAAATTTCTCAATTCAATACATTGAAACCCAATTCAAGCACATGTAAAAAAAATGATACCACAAAAACATGAAGATAACAGCCATAACATATATGAAGACTTCCTGGTGAAGTCATATAGAGGCCCTGTGCTTGCCTCTTCAGTCAATGTGAGCCTATGTGAGTCCTGCTTAGTTGATTCGATGGGTGTGGTGGTTTGAAAGAAAATGGGCCCCAAATGGAGTGGCACTACAAGAGATGTGGATGTTAGGCTTTATGGGAGGAAGTGGGTCACTGTGTGTGTGGGTTGTGAGGTCTTTTCCTCAAGCTTCACTCAGTGTTACAGTTAGTTGACTTCCTGCAGCCTTCTGATCAAGATATAGCCAGCACCATGTCTGCCTTCATGCTCCCATGCTCCCTGTCCTAATGATAATGGATGGAACCTCAACTGTAAGCAAACAACCCCAATTAAATGTTTTCTTTTTAAGATTTGCTGTGGTCATAGTGTCTCTTCACAACATTAAAAATCCCTAAGACAGAAGTTGGTACCAGGACTGGGGTTTTGCTGTGATAGGCCTGACTGTGTTTTGTTTGGTGTAGCGGTAACGCCCGCGTCACCGCTAACCGTTCACCACGTCTGAGCGAAGGGCTGCGGATTAAAAAATAGAGACAAGAGACAGCGAGTCATTCGTACGTTTGGATGTCGAATGCCGTTTATTGAAAGAGGGGAGAAACCTTAAATACGTACAGGCTTACAGCACAAATGGAGGAACCCCCGGAGGGCAGAAGTTCGCTGTCAATGGTCTACATTCCAGACTCAATGTTAGTTAATGCCCAAAATGCAGGATACACAACAAGGAACTTCCCTCAAGCATTCAGAAGGGTGGATACCGGCAGGGAATCCAAATAGGGAGGACACAAGGAACTTCCCTTAAGCATTCAGAAGGGTGGATACCGGCAGGGAATCCGAATAGGGAGGAATTCTGATCAAGGTCAAGCAAGCAAGGCCGCAGCCACTCCCAGTCGGGGGCCAGGGCCCATGGCGCCCACAGTTCCCCCCTTTTTATTAAATGAGCTTCTGACTTAGGTTGCGTGGGACCAGCAGACCACCTTACCCGTCATAGAGACACTTGCCCAGGCCACACAAGTGCTCTGTCTTAGGTTGGTGGCAGCGGCCCAAGCATTACCCGTCTCTGAATACTCATTATCATACAGACTCAACCATGTGAGCTGTAGAGTGACTGCCGCCAAAGATCTCAAAGTGGCACTGGGCTTGCAATCTGTGCGACACAGAAAAGACCAACAGAAGTCCGAACCCACCCATAGCCAGGAGGCTAAAGGCAATTGAACCACTCCCTTCTAAAACGAGCCTTGCTGTAAATAGGAGTCCTTGTAAGGTGGTATCCCATAAGCAAATGGAACTTGAGTTTTAATAATTTTTTACAACTTACAAAGCCAATTATAATGTATAAAAGTGGAATTAAATTTGTCATGCCCAATAAGAAGAAAGATTAACTAACTGTGGTAGCTACTTTTGCTGCCAGGGTCTCCATTGTGCTAGCTGTAGTAACCAATTATGAAATAGCAATCCCAGAAACAATAGCAGCAGTGACCACCACTGCTAAAACAGCAACAACGGCAACAGCGATGTCAGAATCTCTTCTGGAGCGTGTGAGCATCATCTGTGTCTAGCTGCCACGGTCCACTGGCATGGACACGGCTCCAGGAACACGAACCACCAAGGCCCATTTTTCTTGATCCCAGCACTACTTAGGCTGGCAGGTCTGCAAGAGAACAACTGAGAAACATAAAGAAAACAGAAAACAAAAACAGCAAACAAGGAGCAGAACTAATGGCCTCAGTAATGGCTACATTCAGGTTCACAAATTTTGAGGTATCTTCAGAAAGGCTAGATGAATTTCAGGAGGCAAATAAATGTTGCACAGAGCCATTCCTGAAAAGTAGGTACTACACCAGCTTGAGGGGGGTTGCAAAATGCGAAAAGCTTAGCTGGCATGCTGTTGTTAGCAAATGAAGTTCATTGACCTTCAGAGTTATCCTTAATCTCCAAGGTGTGATACATTCTCAATGTTTTTTGAAAAAAGTTACCATACATTACCTTCTGAAGAATCCAACCACATGGCTACAGTTCCTAGGCTTACAATAATGTTTGCCAAGGCTGGCCATATTGGGCTCTCAATCCCCATCAGCATCAGAAGGGGAGAATTTTTTACGAAGGCCCAATAGGTCTCTGCCATGTTGGGATTCAGCAGCAGCCACAGGGCGTACACAGCGTTCAGGAACCCACAGAGGAATTTCATTGTCCTGTGGAAAGACACAAACAGATCCCCGGGCCCACACCAACACTGGATCGGGTCCCCTCCAAGTGCCAGTAGAAAGATCTTTCCATTGCACCAGAGGATGATTTGCAACAGGAGCCCTCCAGTGCTTATCTGCAGCAGATACTCCAGCAGAATCCACCGATAAAAAATTTAAAATATATAAAACAAGGGAAAGAATAGAATGTGGAGAGGAAAGATGAGCCCCTAACTCCCCCTTTTTTACTTTAGCAATATAAGTTTTTAAGGTACGATGGCAGCGTTTTACTATAGCCTGCCCTTGAGGATTATAAGGAATACCAGTCTTATTAACAAGAGAAAAATCTTGGCAGAATTTTGAAAATCCCGTACTACTGTAGGCGGGACCATTATCAGTTTTTATGTATTTTGGCACTCCCATGTAAGCAAAAGCATGAAAACAATGATTTTTTACATAAATACAATAAGGGAGAATTAAGATCTATATACTGTATGTGAGCCTGTTCCAGGGCCTCTTGCACACGTTGTAGGGCTACACGTCCTTCAGCTGTTAATTTACGGGGAGATGGAGGGTCAGGGTCGTCCTTTAAGACATCATACAAGGGGCGAAGCTGACCTGTTGGAATTTTTAAAGTGGGCCGAAGCCATTGAATATCTTCCAGAAAGGTTTGGAAATCATTAAGTGTGCGTAGCTGATCCATATGCAGAGTAATCTTTTGTGGGCGTATGCCCGTGCGTAACAATTCATGACCTAAATAATGATAGGGAAAAGATACCTGTACCTTTTCTGGGGCTATCTGTAAATTAGCCAAGCTAAGAACCTCTTGTAAATAAGAAAAGGCATCAAAAACAAGTTTTTTATCTTTAGCAGCCATTAATATATCATCTATATAGTGAATTATATATATAAACACCTGGAAAAGCTTTTCGAACTGGAGCTAGGGCCAAAGACACATAAATTTGACATATAGTAGGGCTATTGGCCATTCCTTGAGGCAATACCACCCACTGATATCTCTGATAAGGTTCCTTAAGATTTTCTGAAGGAACACTGAAAGCAAAGCGAGGACTGTCCTCGGGATGCAAAGGAATGGTGAAGAAACAATCCCTCAAGTCAACCACAATTAAATGCCAATGCTTAGGAATTGCCACAGGGGCAGGCAAGCCAGGCTGTGTTGCTCCCATGAGAAGCATGGTTTTATTTACAGCTCTAAGATCCTGTAACAGCCTCCATTTTCCTGATTTCTTTTTAATAACAAATATAGGTGAGTTCCAAGGTGAAGTGGAAGGAATGATATGTCCAGCATCTAACTGCTCCTTAACCAATGCATACGCAGCCTCCAATTTTTCCTTAGCAAGGGGCCATTGCTCCACCCATACAGGGTCATCACTTTTCCAAGTGATTTTTATCGGTTGTATTATTGAAGGCTGCTGTGCAGTGCCCTATGGAAAAGACCCTAATCCTCTAGTATCGCCAGGACCCCTAGTGACACAGTTTTTGTCTGCCACAGGTTGTGGGCCTCCTTGCAACATTTTCCCTAAGCCTCTGTCCAGGCAGTAGCCCTGACTCTTCAGCATCTGTTGTACATGTTGTGTAGTAAGTACAGCTCCAATACCATCTAACATATCCCGTCCCCACAAGTTCACTGGAATGTCAGGTAGCACAAAGGGTTGAAAAGTTCCTGCATGACCTTCCTCATTCTTCCAATTTAAAAGTAGCCTGCTCTGTAATGGCGTCTGAGCTGTGCTGATACCTTGTAGGTTAGAGGTAGAATTTTTAAGGGGCCAATTGGGATCTCAGGATTCTTGAGAAATTATAGATATACCCAGCACCAGAATCCAATAATCTTTCAATCTCAATCCCAAATAATTTTATTTTTAATTTAGGCTGTTTATTATTGATAACTGTTTGTCAAAACACCTTTTTTCCTGTACTTCCAAAGCCTCCAGTTCTATATATCGGCACCATTTTGAATTTAAAATATGAAAGCAATAATAATTGAGCAATTTTATCACCAGCTTCTGTTTTTATGGTCCTTTTTACTTATGCCAATTATAAAAGCATTAAATACAATCTCTATAGGATTTGAAAAGGTAAACTTTAGGTAATACTTGAGTATTTTTATAAAATCTTAAAAAGATTCTTTTTTATAGATCCCAAATAACACATTAGCACAAATAGCCAATTATTAACAATGTGGACCAAACAATTTACCTGCATTTTATTTACTGGAAAATTAATTTTGTAACCTCTTTATCAGTAAGAGATTATCATTTATGGGTTTATCTTAGCAACATTATTTAATAAGCTAACAACCCAAACCATTTCAGGTGTTATATTTTTTGTAGAATTAAACCAAGAATTTCTAGAAAGCAACTTAAATTGCAGAGCCAAATTTTCAGTAATGATGAACAGACAAGAGCATACCAAATATATAGTTCAAAATTATGAATTTTGTTCCTTTAGTTTATCTACCATGAGGATCAAACATTCATCCAAACATTTATCAAGACAATCAAAAGGACAGAACATCCTTTATTCAAACAGCATTGACTTAGCATTCAATGTCCTGACTGGAACCATTTTTCACCAGAAGTTAGGCCCGGTTTAAACTTTTAGCGCTAGTCCCTTCCCGGCCTCAGCTCGCTGAGGCGAGAGCTGAGGCTGCAGCTTAGCTTTGCTCTGCCCACTGCTCGGGCTCTATTGTCAGCACCTGTCTGGGCCGCACTCCATCACGGCTCTGCCTCCCACCGGCGTGTACCTGTGTATCTGTCCGCCCACTGCTTCGGGCTATTTCGTGCACACCTTTGTCCGCCACAGCCGCTGGGCGCGCCCCACACACACAAACTCACATTTAAACTTTCTACTCCCATGAAGGGACTACCTAATAACGAGTTATTCCCACCATAAGGGAGAAACAGAAAAACATTTTCCACGAAGGGATCCTAAATATTGAACTATTCCCACTCTGAGGGAAAAATAAAAAACATTTGAGCCAAAATTAAGCAAACAGACAGCAAAACTTTAAGCTCTGGGCTCGCCTGCTGTTCAGACAGCAGCAATGAGGCCTACCTGCCGATTTTTTGTAATTCAGATGCTGCCGCTCTGCACTGGCAGAGAGAACTCAGAGTTTCAGCTATCCTGAAAACTCTACAGTTGGAAAAAGTCTTTACATCCTCCATTACCACTGGGAAGAGGCTTCTCTCTTTCCTTTATCTTTTTTCTACAGGGCCCCAATCTTTAGGCCTAGTTTCAAAAATTTTTCCCCTTTTTACCGGGAAAATACTTTTTTCTTGATTAAAATTTTTTCTCCCTTTTCTAACGGGAAATTTCCTTTCCTTCCCTCTTCTCTATTGGGAAGATTTCCTTTTTCATTTAAAATCTTTAGCTGTCTTGCCCTTACTTAACTTTGGTGCCTTCCTGCTTCAACAGTCCAATTAACTGACTGTGAGCTAATTGCACCCATACCAATCCACTCTTACCTTAAAATGCCGGCCGGCCTTCCAAGAGTGTCCGTCAGCTGGTCCTTTCTTTCTCAGATCTCGGTAGGACCTCCATTTGTAGCGGTAACGCCCGCGTCACCGCTAACCGTTCACCACGTCTGAGCGAAGGGCTGCGGATTAAAAAATAGAGACAAGAGACAGCGAGTCATTCGTACGTTTGGATGTCGAATGCCGTTTATTGAAAGAGGGGAGAAACCTTAAATACGTACAGGCTTACAGCACAAATGGAGGAACCCCCGGAGGGCAGAAGTTCGCTGTCAATGGTCTACATTCCAGACTCAATGTTAGTTAATGCCCAAAATGCAGGATACACAACAAGGAACTTCCCTCAAGCATTCAGAAGGGTGGATACCGGCAGGGAATCCAAATAGGGAGGACACAAGGAACTTCCCTTAAGCATTCAGAAGGGTGGATACCGGCAGGGAATCCGAATAGGGAGGAATTCTGATCAAGGTCAAGCAAGCAAGGCCGCAGCCACTCCCAGTCGGGGGCCAGGGCCCATGGCGCCCACAGTTTGGATGAATTTGGACTTTGGTACTTTGGATTTGGAAAGCAGTAGAATGGTTTAAGCCCTGTTTAAAGGGACATAATAGTAGGAGCATGGAAGACAATGGTGCTGATAATGATTTGAAATGTCAGGAGCTGGCTCAAGAGGTTTCAGAGAAGAGTTTTAGTATGTTGTCTAGAAATTGTGTTTGTGATACTTTGGTGAAGAGAATGGCTGTCTTTCCCCCTTGTCCAAAGAGTCTTCCTGAAGCTAAAGTCAAAAGTTTTGGAATAATTCCATTGGCAGAAGAATCTCTAAATGGCCTAATACAGACTCTAATGAAGATTTAAAATGAAAGGGACCAAGTTGACCAGGGTAAATTACAAAACAAAAATTTTGAGAAGGAAAAGAGCACCAGGAAGTAGAATAAAGCTAAATTCTGTGTTCAAGGAGATAGATGTATTAAGAAGGGAGGCAGAGGCAGGCGGATCTCTGTGAGTTCGAGGCCAGCCTGGTCTACAGAGTGAGATCCAGGAAAGGCGCAAAGCTACACAAAGAAACCCTGTCTTGAAAAAAAAATGGAATAAAGTGTGTGGTAACCTCAGGGCAAGATCCCACTCAGCTAAGTTTCCAACTTGTGCAAAGGAACTAAGGAAAAGCTTAGAACCAGGTGTGGTGGGGCACACCTTTAATCCCAGCAATGGGAAAGTAGAGGCTGGTAGATCTGTGAGTTTGAGGCCAGCCTGATCTAGAGAGCAAGTTTCAGGACAGCCACACTTAGGCAATGGAGGAAAACAGAAAGCTTGTGAAGATGTAATTAAACAGGGACCATGCACTAGGCCCAGTAAGCAACAAAACAGTTTCCCTTCAATTCAGATAAAATAGTTTTTTCTGTACATTTCCTCAAATCAATCAAACAAATATTATCAAGCCATGGAAAGGCGTCTTTGACCCCCATCTCCACACTGCACAGTGAATGACTGTGTGAACTCTGTACCTACCCATGAATGTGGTGTTTATTGACTTGGGGATGTGCTAGCCTATTTATAATATTAATGTGTTCACTGTAGTGGATCCTGTGTCATTTAATATTTACACCAATGCTAAGCATTTAATAAGATTCATCTATCATAGGAGATCAAAACAACAATATTGTTTTTGGACAAATATAGCACAGTTTGTAGACACTGAGCCAGGACTTTATCCTCCAGAATTTTGAATATTAAATCAAAGCATTTTTAAATCATCTCTTCAAAAATTAATAATTTCAACAAACCAGATATCATGTGTGGCCTACGGACCAGAGATAGGGAAGGTAAGAAATATAACAGGTAATATTCTGGGATCAAGGACTTCAGTAGGAGCATTTCAGTACTATATATGTATTTATACATGCATATGATATATATATACATGTATGCATATGTATATATCTGTATGTATATATATATAAATGTTTATGTATATGTATAATTAAAGAATGGTTTAAGAAACTTCTCCCATGTAGTAATAACGTAATGTATCTTAATGCTTCTGTGATGTTATTTAAAGCTGTTTTAAATCAGGGAACTGATGTCAGCTGTCAATTATTTGATGACTATTAAAAACTTCCCCTTATGGTAGGACCTTTCTCCAGACAGATCCTTTCACTCTGCCAGCCATAGTTGTCATCACTGGCAACACCCACTTAATCAGACTCTTCAACCTTATGCTCATGGAACCTGATGATGCATCTTCCCCAAATACCTCCTGAAAATTCTCAATGAGAATTTGAACAATAGAAACAGGTAAGACCACAAGGCAAAAACAGAATGCTCTGTTACTTGACATAGTTTCAATCATATTTGACATCATACACTCAATATAAAGAAAATGTGAATTACAGAATTGTGAGAAAAGATGCTATAAAATTATATGAGACTGTGAAAGGGCTAAGAGTGTTATAAACATGTTTTTAATAGTATGGTGAATACAATATATTATAATAAAATGGGAAAAGTTTAAATGATCTCATTGCAATGAATAATGTTTTATTTTTACTTTTAATGATGTGTGTGTGTGTGTTTGTGTGTGTGCGTGTGTGTGTGCCCGCGCGCATGTGTAGCCCCATGAGTATCTGTGTGCCTGTTACTGTAGTGGTAACGCCCACGCTACCACCACCCGTAGGCTGTGGGTAGGGCTGTGGATCAAAAAACAGAGACAATAACAGCGGGTCATTAGTCTCAGCATAATGCCCAATGCTGTTTAATGAAAGAGGGAGGAAACCTTAAATACAGGCTTACAGCACAATGGGAGAACCCTAGAGGGCAGAAGTTTGCTACCAATGTTCTACATTCTTACATTTAAGCTGTTTACACCAAATGCAGGATACACAAACAAAGAACCTCCAGTGAGCATTCAGGAGGAAGGAAATCTGATTCAGGGAATCAGTATAGGGAATCATCTGGTCAAGGTCAGCAAGCAAGGCAATAGCTAACCAAACATGGGGGGTGGGGGTGGGGGCTAGGGCCCCAACATGTTACCAGTAGCACTAGAAAAGGTTATCAGGTGACATGGAACAGAGAATTCAGGTAGTTATGGAACATCAGACTTGGGTGGTAGGGTACTCAGGTACTCTGCAAAAGTCCTCTTAAACCTAAGATATATATCAAGCCTTTGGCCAGTATTTATTGTTAAACTGATTAAATTTGTGTTTTATCTTACTCTTTCTCTCACTCTCTCTCTCTATCCCTCTCTCTGTCTTATGTCTGTCTTTGTCTGTCTGTCTGTCTGTCTGTCTCTCTCTCTCTCACATACACACACATATACAACACACACTTACAGAAACACTGGAATCTCCAGGAGTGTCTGTGGGAATATTTCCACACACGTTTAAATGATGACAAAAGACTTCCTGAATATGTGTGCACAATCCTACTTATAAGTGAATAAATAATGCTGAAACCAGCTAAGCACCAGCTTTAGTTTCTTCATGCTTAACAAATGCAAACTTAGTCCTGTTACCAGAAGTCTCTGTATAGAATGGATAATCTAGATTCTTTGCATCTTACTTAAATATGATTCTAACTGCAGCTATATTGCAAAGTTTCAAGGACACATTAGAAAGAAAAGTGAGCTCATAAGTTGCCAAAAGGAACTCTGAGTGAATAGCATTAAATTGTTGATTATTGATTGATTATTGACTCTTGTTTTCCTAGTCATTTGGTGGAGATGAAAATGAGGAAATCTTTCATTGTGGTAGTTTGAATGGCATACCACTCATATTCCAGGCATTTCAATATTTGATACCCTGTTCTTGACACCGTTTGGTGGTTTATGTGGTTTGACCTTCCTGGAGGAAGTACGTCATTGGTTGGAACTTAGGGTTTCAAAACCTATGAACCATTTCCAGTGCACTCTCTCTGCTTCATGTTTGCTGTCCAAGACAAGAACCTCAGTCTCAGCTTCCTGTTTTGGTTGTCCTGCCTGCTGGCAGTCCTGCTCCTCTGCTGTGATTGTGAAGGACTCTAATGCTTCTGTATCTCATCCCCAAAGAAACACTTCCTTCTATAAGTCTCCTTGGTTGTGGTGTTTTACTAAAGCTGTAGAAATGTAACTAAGAACAAAGACCTTAGTTCCAGGAGTTGCAAATCCATATCTAAGAAGAGGGAATCCTAATTGAGAAAATGCCTTCCTAAGATTGGCCTGTAGTATAGGGAAGTCTGTGGAATATTGTCTTGATTAATGGTTTAATTTTTAGAGACCAGATCAATAAGATGGTGTCATCCCTGAGCTATTGGTCCTGGGTTCTAGAAGAAAGCAGGCTGAAAAAGATATGAGGTGCAAGTCAATAAGCAGCACCCTTCCATGGCTTCTGCTTCAGTTCCTGCCTGCAGGTTCCTGCCCTTCTTCAGATTGACCCCTGATATTTCTCAGCAACTGATTGCTTAATGGAAGTTTAACATGATGTGAATCCTTTCTTCTATAAGCTGCTTTTCCTTCGTGTTTTTTCATAACAATAGTCCAAACTAAGGCACTTGCTAAGTTGAAAACAGTACTTTTTTTTTCCTGAAATGATTAGAGTTCTTACAGAAACAGAACATACATAAATGAATGTCTCTCTCTCTCCCTCTCTCTCCATATATATGTATGTATGTATGTATAGATAGATAGATAGATGAGAGAGAGAGAGAGAGAGAGAGAGAGAGAGAGAGAGAGAGAGAGAGAGGGGGGGTGGGGGGAATTTATTACAATAGCTTTCATAGTGAGGTGGTGGTGGTTGAAGCCGGTAATACCAGTACTTGGGCAGCAGAGGCACTTGGATCTCTGAGTACAAGGCCAGCCTGGTCTATAAGAGTATCCAGGTCCATCTGGCTCTCTGGACCAAGAGGGATGGATGAGCAGAAAGCTGAGTTGTCCTAGCAGTACAGGACACAAGATCCTCACAAAGGAAAGCAGTTCCCAGCCTCTTGCCCTGAAGGAGGACAGGAAACCATGGCATTTGTCAGGAGTCCTGGTCCAGGCTAGGATAGCCAGCCCATACCCTGCCACTTCTTTCCATGCAGCAAGGCTTCCTTTCCAGAGCATGAGGGTTGGGGTTAGGGTGGACCTGAGGATTAGGGAGGGACATTGAACTTTTCAAGCAAGAACTATTCAAGTCCCAGCTCCTCATCTACTGCCATTCCTCCACCAGCTGTGTCCATGCAGGGAGCCTGGGTACTGCTGCTGCTAGGCCTCAGGCTACAGCTGTCCTTTGGGGCCATCCCAGGTAAGGAGGCACCCTACCTTCTTGTACCCACTCACAAACACAGATTTCCCACTGACACCTACCTCTTTTCTCCCCCCTGACTAGTGGAGGAGAAGAACCCAGCTTTCTGCAACCAAAAGGCAGCAGAGGCCCTAGATATTGCCAAAAAGTGAAAGCCTGTTTAAACACCAGCCAAGAACCTCATCACCTTCTTAGGGGAAAGTGAGCATACAAGGCCTGGCCACCCTGGGGCCCTTGCTCTCCAGGTACCCAAGATCACTTATAGGTTCAAGAAGGCCTGGGGTTCAAATCTGTCCAGATTCTATTCCTTCGAGGATGGGGGTACCCACAGTGACAGCCACTAGGATCCAAAAGGGACAGCTGGAAGGCCATCTAGGACCTGAGACACTCCTAGCCATAGACCAATTCTGATACATGACTCTGTCCAAGGTGAGACTGGGACACACCTGGGATGGGGGTGGGAGTGCGGACTGGAGATGGCTGGAGGAAGAAGAACCCAGAAGAACTAGATCCCACTTTGACAACCAGGACAGTGCAGACATGTCCCAGGAAGCAAGGACAAATGTTCACCAGTAGCACAAGCTGAGAGTGTCTGTGTTCTCAGACATACAATGAAGACAGACAGGTCTCAGAGAGTGCAGGTACAGCCACAACCTATCAAGGCCAATTACAAGACCATTGGCTTGATTATAGCTGCATGATCCAACCAATGCAACACTGCATTTGGCAATGAGGTCATCTCTGTATCATGCAAAGAAAGCAGCTAAGCCAGGCGTGGAAGTATATGCCATTAATCCCAGCATTCAGGAGGCAGAGTCAGGCAGATCTGAGTTCAAGTCTGGCCTTGTCTATATAGTGATGCCCAGACCAACCAGAACTACATAGTGAGGACTTGCGCAAAACAAAGCAACAAAACCCACAAATAAGTGTTTTAGCACCAGGCTAAGGAGCTAGAGGAGGCTTGGAGCACTATGTGGCCCACCTGATTATTGTCATTTCCAGGAAAGTCTGTGGGAGTGGTGACCACGACATCGATGCAGCATGCCTCTCCAGCTGGCACCTACACACACAGTGAACATGATTGGTACTAGGATGCAGAAATTCTGCCTCTGCAGTGCACTACAGCTGCAAGGACATTGCCTCACAGTTCATCTCCAACATGAACATTGATGTGAGCTCGAGGAATGAGAGATGAGGGCTGGACTGAATGTTGTTCACCACAGTAATAGGCAGCCAACAGCCAGAGCTCTGAGTCTTCTGGGGTAGCTGAGGAATTTGTAGGAGGAAGGTGTTGAAATGCAGCCCAGGAGAAACCCTTCCAGCAAAGATGAAGTCTGTCTGTCAGGAGGAGACAGAGGGACCCAATCCCTCCTGTTATGATCTTCAGATCATAGGTAAGCCTCTGTTGGGGCCGCCAATTCATGTTTCCCAGGGGGACACTAGACCCTGTGTATCCAGACAACAGAACTCAGTCCAGAACCAGGCTGGGTTGACAGAATCTGGAACAGAAGTGGCTGGCCAAGCACCAGGTGACATGGGTACCGGGTAAGGGCTTAGCAAGCACTAGGGCAGGGCTGTGACTTTTAGCAGGCATCCCATGCCTGATGTTTCTATGTGACTCCTAGCATGCACCCCATTCCTGAGGCTTTTCCCCTTACTATAAAAAGGGGCCAGAACTCGCCACCATTGTCACAGCCTCAAAATCCAACTCTGGCTGTGGTCTCAGGTAGCTGATAAGTTTTGGGGCCCCACAGCAATTTTTTTCTTCTTTCTTTTTTTTCTGGAATAAACTTTACTTCTGTTTTTTAGTTTAGTTTTGTTTTGTTTTGTTTTGTTTTGTTTTGTTTTGTTTTAAAGACACGGTACCTGCCTTGCAGGGGGTTGGTGAAGATGGTCTATTTGCCAGATTAAAGTAAAGATTGTGTTCTATTTGGGAAGCAAGCCAGGGCCGTGGCAAAAATATGTCTCTCTGTGCAGGGGTGGGGCCCTCCTTCAATGTTCTGGATGGCAAATCCTTTACCTCCATCCTATACAGCAATGGTCATGGCTATAAACTCCAGAAAAGTATCTGGCCAGATGTTACTGACAAGGAGAGCCTTAAGTTTTGTGGGGCCACCACCCATGCAGTCGAGGGTAGAGGGGACTGGGGTCAAAGGCCTTCTGCAGTGAATACCTTGTTTTTGTAGATGACCCCAAATGCAGGCAGCAGGCTGCTTTACTCCTGTTATCAGAGAAACACACTGGGGAGGATGTAGGAATATTCGAAAGTGGTCCGCAGGCAAACCTGGTGTTTGGAGTGCAGGAACAGAAATACATTGTGACATCATGGCCTTTGCAGGTGCCTGGAGAGGTACCCTGACTGCTGGTCAGAGCACTCCGGCTAGTAGGGGCCAGACCCCCACACTGTTGGCAGAGACAATGTTGATGCTGCTGGTGGTAGCTGAACTTTGATTAACTAAGCTCACTTGACTCTAGTCCAGGGTCCCACAGCTGGCTCCAGTGTCCCATGCCATTGCTCTCCTCAGATTCCTCCTGTCCCTCTGGTTCCCTGAACCTTGGCTTCAGGTTTCTAATCTCAGATCTGATTCAGGTTGCCAGTGCTGCCACTCAACCATGGGCTCCAACAACAGACCTCATTCAGAGTGTTACACCCAGGCTCAGAACCTGCAGCACTTCCCTCCCAGGCCATGGCAATCTAACAGGATGCCCTGCAGACCGAGGGGATGCCAGTCACAGCCACCCCTTGGCCAGCTTTCTCTGGTGTTTTTCACTGATCTCAGATCCCAAAAACATGTGATGCCATGCACTCAGTCAGAGATCAGCCTGTGACTGAGAAAGAGGACCATGTAGTCCCTTGATGTCCCCACAGGGCAAAGACTGAATGTGCTGGACTTCTTGACTCAATGTCTACAGCTCATCCAACATATCCTGCAAAGGCTGATGAAGCCAAGATAACCAGTGGCTCTTGGACAGTCCTTAGGTGCCACCACTAAGCCTCAAACCAATGATATTCCTGACAACCTCCAGGGAGCGGTAATTCATAAATGTGGCTCTATGCCTGACTTGCACAGTAATGGCCAAGCAAAGAGCATTTTCTTCAGTCTTCTGGGAGGTTTTGGAATAATAAAATGAACTATTATACAATCTAATGCCAGCAGTGCTTTCTTGAAAGAAAAGCTGAGTGTTCAAGTCAAGGTGGGGTGAGAAATGGAAAGCAGAGTGATGGAGAGGAGCAGACTGTTGGAGGGTCATTGACAAATTGAGACTTGAGCAGCACAAGTGGCCCTGTACAAATGAGGGATGAGTCATGGTTTGCAGGTTCCACCTCCTGGCGATGAGCTTCAGGTTTGCAAGGATCAAACAGCTTAGCCACACACTGCTTAATCATTGCCTAAGACTCCACCCCTTAGCCAGCTTTAGATGTAGGGCAGGGGCTCTACAGGGCAGCTAGTGTACTAAGACAAAAAAAGTATGCAAAGCTTATCCTGAAGTGTCCAAAGCCCCAGTGACACAGGACATGGCCCTGCTTCTGACTAGGAAGGACCCTAATGGGTCATGGCCAGTACAGTTTTCTGCCTCCCTGTAAGCAGGCCACTACAGACTCACAGGGGCTACCTTGGAGTTAGCCTTGACTGGGCTCAGATTTCAGATTGGCAGAGACCAATATGCTCTCTCCAAGGTGTTCAGGGCAGATAACTGTAGTCACACCAGCCCTGGAAAACATCCAAACTTTCCACCTCACCATCCCAGGATGCAAGAGCAGTTCAGGAAGACCCCAGACTTCCCAGGCTCCATTGAATAGCAGTGAGCACCAGTATGTGACCCAGGGATCTGCTTTTATGCTCTAGTTCTCCCAGCTGCCTCCAGCAGAGATGGGAGTTCAAAGGTCACCAAATGGACAGCTCTAGGATGTTCATAGAGGGGCCCTGAGGCAAGGAACCTGGAATGAATGAGTGAGGGATCTGCAGCCTTTTGGGTGAGGAGGATGAGCTGAGACATCTGCTATAGGTACCCCACATCTAGCAACACCTCATCCTCAGAGAAGTCCTCCTGGAAGATTTGGTCCATCATCCACTGGAGCATTTTCAGAAAAGTCACATAGTAAGAGGAACAACCAGACCAGCAAGAGTACACTAGAGTCCAGATGCACAGAGCCCTGGTCTAGCTCTGGGGAAGCCTTTTCCCATAGCCTTTACTGCCGACCATGTTGAGGTCACATTGCAGGGTGCTAAGTGTCTGCATGTGCCCCAGCAACACTGTTGAACACCTTTACATGACAAGGTGATCTGGAGTGGATAGCAGCCTGGGCCTGTCCTGCTCCAGCTCCTCCCAGCAATCCCCTAGTGCCTGCTGCTCATATAGGCCAGTGTGAGAGGGGCTCCAGCTGCAGGATCTAGCTCCTGGCCCTTCTGCTCTTTAGCACTGGTCCTCAGAAGGCTGAGCACTGACCCAGGAACACCCTGCAGGTGCCCAGGTATCGAAAGCTATTGGGGTCCAGCCCCAAATAACCTTCTCCCAGAGTCCTCAGAAGAATCTGCAACCAGCTGGGAAATCTACTTATCTATGAATAAATATACTTATCTGAGGGTATATCAATAAATCTATTCACACAATGCTCTTTCTGTCCATCACTTTATAGTTCTAAGAAAGCTTCAACTCTGCCTCTAATCTCTCTGCTCTTCTCTCTTTTTTTCTACCTCTTCTCTAAATCTACAGCTTCCTTTCAGCTCTCCTTCTTATCTCCTCTCTTGCCTGACTTTTTACATTTCCAACAGGAGACTCCTTGCAATCCTGAGAAAAGTTCCAACACCCTCAAGTTCATAGAATAATCCTAGAATAGACAATAAGGAGCACAGCCATTACTATAGTACATTACTATAGTAGTTTCCAAGGTCACAGGACCAGAGGGACGGGGCACACTGCCCAGTGTGACAAACTCTGAGACATAGTTTTTTATCAGCAGACTTGGCAAGCAAAGAATTTGCAGGCTTTTCTTAGGGTGTTTTGTCTTAGTAACCTTGGTAGACACCTGCGACTCTGACCTTGTGTGTAACTGTAATGTTTTAAACTTATCTCTATACAAAGGCCTTTAATCTAGTTTGAACTTACTCTGAGATAAAAATGAGCTAGATTCATGCAGTTTGTCTTAAACAGAGGAGAGATTATTATTTTTCTGCATTAGTCTGAGCAAAAGGAACAAAGCAGTTTTTGTCTAGAGTCCCATGGAACAATGGATCTGGCTATGAAGTATATCCTAGTATATTTTCTATATATCGAAATTATACAACTAAATGAAAAGTCATCCTCCTGAACACCCACAGATACATGTGCTCATCATATTGAGATATAATCATGATATGACATTTTTATGAAAATGCGTGGTAATGGGAAGACATCATAGGTGTTATGGCATAAGAAGTTTACAACAAGAAGCAGCCAATTCATTCAAAAGGCCATAACCTCAACACGTCTGGAGTGACGGCTTAGTCCTCTACCAGAGCCCTTATTTCTCTTAGGTTGGCCTTTTAAACACTATTTGTCCTTTGTTGTATACTCCCACGACCTTTTGCTACCAGCAGCTCTCAATATCTCCTTTTTTCATTTAATAAAAAAAGAAGAAAAAGAATTGGTAAATCTCCCTAGGATAGTGACTAATGTGAATAAATTAAAAGTCTGGAGAGGACTGGAAGAATGATAGGTAATGATTCAATAATTAATATTGATATTTAATCAATATTTGTATCAATAATTTATATTCATATTTAATAATCAATATTCGTAACCAATAATATGTATTTAAAGAATGATCAATCAATAATGTATATAGATAGTAAGCTGAGAATCAGTTTAACCATCTAGTTCTTGTATGCTGGAAAAGCAGTCACACAAGACTGTATATTTACACAGGCTTTAGGTGACAGCAATTGTTTTATTAAGTTTATTTACATGTATTTATGAGATCTTAAGATGACTCAACAGGCAAAGCACATTGCTGTATAAGCACAATAAGCTTGTTCCTGGGAACCCATGGTAGAGAGATCCACGTCCTGAAAGTTGTCCATTGGCCCTTACATATGAGGTATAGCATGTACCTACACTCACACATCAAACAGACACAGACATCACACACACCTCTCTCACACATATATACACAAGTACACATGAAGCACACACAAATGCACATATATCACACACATAAACACACCACACACAAATACACACACACTCAAACACAAACTAAACATATACACAAACACACACATACACACAAATATACTCAGAAACATAAACACACACAATCATGCACAAACACACATAGATACACATCACACAAACACACATACATCATACAACCCCAAACACACAAATAAACACAAACACATACACACAAACATAAATACACACACACAGAGAGAGAGAGAGAGAGAGAGAGAGAGAGAGAGAGAGAGAGAGAGAGAGAGAGAGAGAGAAACTTTCCAAAGCAGTATTAGTATTTAAAGAACCTTTAGGATATGTGTGGTGAATAAATTTACACAGGAATGGATTTTTTTGTTCAATTTTTAATGTAATTTGTATGACATAACAGTATGTTCTGAAAAGTTCTGATTCATAGAACTAGTCTGCTCTTGTATCCATAAAAGTAATATGGTCAAAGTATAATACTTGGAGTACTTTGGCTGCTATGAGGAGAGGGTGAATAAATTGTTTTTTCATTTAATATTACTGACTTAAAAGAATCATTTTGAGTTTCATCTATTGTAGCTTGAGTTTTTCTGCCTTGCCCACAGTCAGGACAAATCTTTGTCACCCGCCAATCCCACAGCTGCTCAGACCCAACCAAGTAAACACAGAGACTTATATTGCATACAAACTGTATGGCCGTGGCAGGCTTCTTGCTAACTGTTCTTATAGCTTAAATTAATCCATTTCCATAAATCTATACCTTGCCACGTGGCTGGTGGCTTCCCAGCGTCTTCACATGCTGCTTGTCCTGGCGGTGGCTGTAGTGTCTCTCTCTGCCTCCGCCTTCTGCTTCCCAGAATTCTCCTCTCTCCTTGTCCCACCTACTTCCTGCCTGGCCACTGGCCAACCAGTGTTTTATTTGTTGACCAATCAGAGCAATTTGACATATAGACCGTCCCACAGCAATCTATAGCATAAAAAGCCATTGTTTTGTTTTTGTTTGTTTTTATTGACACATTCTTTCTATGAAGCCCTGACTTCTTGTAACTTGCTATGTAGACCAAGCTGACCTTGAACTCCCAGACAGATCCTCCTGTCTCTGCCTCCCAAGTGCAGCAGAGTGTGGGGAGAGAGATTTAGATAGGATGGTCTGTGAGATCCACAGGAGATGTGGGCAGGGTGAAGGGAGGCTTTATGTTCTACCTGCTACATCTTCCAAAATGATCCCTGGGACTTAGGAGGGGATTGAGATATACATGTTGTGTTAGGTTGAGCATTGCCCAATGTTTTATTCTCTGTACTTTGGCCAGATATGTATCACCATGTAAATCACAATCTACTTTAATTAGAAGCATTAACTTGAGGGATGAGAGGTCCATTGATCTATGGATACAATGGTAAATTATTTTAAGTCAGTTTAATTCTTTGTCCCCTTAACAGCATAATAGCAGTACATTCTTCCCTAAAGCCCTGTCTGTCCTTAGATTCTTAGTCTGATAGTAGCACCAGGTATGTGTATGTATCCTGTGGAGAAGGACTGAGATACAGTCAGGAAGAAGTTGCTTTATCCCATATTTGTGCTACTATTGCACCGGTGGGTATGTTTTGTCAGATTGGTCATTATTGTAGCTTGAAGCGCTTGCAGTTGGGCAAGACTGATGATAACTTGTCTCCTTGCTGATGATAACATGCTTGCATAGCATGATCCAGCACTATGACAGCAAGTCAATGGAGATAAAGCTTCTGTATCTTTTCCAGTTTGATTTTTTTTTTTTGAGACAGGGTTTCTCTGTGTAGATTTGCGCCTTTCCTGGAACTCACGTTGTAGACCAGGCTGGCCTTGAACTCACAGAGATCCCCCTGCCTCTGCCTCCCGAGTGCTGGGATTAAAGGCGTGTGCCACCACCGCCTGGCTCCAGTTTGATTTTGCAATGCTTTATACTTAAGCATATGGTGACTTCAGCAATAGGGTCTCACCATCATGTTCTTGAGGATAATCAAGAGCAATAACAATACAATGTAATGTTTCAGAGGTGTTTGGGACCTAGTTGGCAAGAACTATAGCAGAAGTAACTTATACACGGCACAGAGTTTTTACGTGTTATCCTCTGTTGTCTAGTAGGGGCACTGTTGCTCTGTTTAAGAGTAACTCCATTTTAATTCTCTCTCTCTCTACTCTCTCTATTTTCTTTTCTGTGCATATGTTTGTGACTTTCTGTGTGTGAGTGTATGTTAATAATATTAAAGTATAATCAATTTCCATGTCTTTTTCAAAAGGTCTTTGGCTTTATTTATCTCATTCCCTTCACCCTCTGGTAGCCCACCTCCACTTCCCATCCCAGTTTAATTTCACTTGGTCCATTTTTCCTTTTTTATCTGTGCATTCTATCTCTGCTCTATTCATAGCTGTTGCCATGGCACTTCATTAGTTTCGTGAACGTTATGGGTCTTGCAATTGAAACACATATCTGAAAATTTAACACCAACTTCCACAGGGAAAGAAAACATGTGATGTTTATCTTTCTTGGTCTGGGTTACCTTTATCAAAATAACTGTTTCCAGCTCCATCTGTTTAGTTGTGAATTTCATAGTTTCATTTTTTCCCCCAATATCTGAATGACATTACCCTGTATGACCAACAATTTTCATTATTCATTCATCAGTTGATGCAAATCTAGGGTGCTTCCATTTCCTGGTTATTATAAATATAATCACAATAAACATGAACTAGCAGATGTCTCTAGAAGAGGATGTGGACTCCCTTCTGTATATATATGGAAGTGGTATTGCTGGGTCATATGGCATGTCTAGAGTGACCTTTCTGAATAACCGCCACACTGATTTTTAAAATGGTTGCACCAATTTGCATTCCCTCAAGACTTGAAATGGAGTTTCTTTTCCTCATATCAATGACAGCATGTGTCATTTTTTTTTATTTTAGGCATTCTGACTGGGGTAAGATGAAATTAGAGAGAAGTTGTAATTTGCCTTTCCTCAATAGCTAAGTATGTTAAACACTTTTGTTTGTCCTTAATTTGTATTTTATTTTTTGAAAATTCACTATTTAGTTCTATTTCCCATGATTAACATTTAAAATATAAACACATAACAACTCCCTTCTCCTTCCTGTTTCTAATCATTTCATGGCCCCCACTTACTCCATCTCAAATTGGTTGTCTCTTATTTTCTGTTATTACTTTTATATGTCTATGCACATAAATATTTAAATATAAGCTGCTGAGTTTATTTGGATATATATATATATATATATATATATATATATATATATATATATATATATATATATATGCAGGACAGACCACTTTGTTTTTGGTAACCAACTGGGAGGCTCTTGCCTGGGAAAATTAATCCTCCTTCTCTCAACACTCAGTAGTTTCCTGCAGTACTTTGTTTAGGGATAGATTCTCATTAAATTCCTTTCCCTCACCTTATGTTAGCATATCTACTGATCATGTTTTCTTCATCACCTGAGATCTTGCAGATCTTTCAGATCTCAGGGTCTGTCCACCCTGCCAGCTGTGGTTTTGGGTTCCCAGATCATGTATGATACCTTCTCTGGAGGATCAGGTCTCCTCTTCCAGGGCCCTGTGGTTTTAGTTGATGGCTGCCCTGCTGTCTCCACTGGTCATGATCTTAGAGCAGTCCTCCAGTGTAGCATAGAAGCACTCCCCATTCTGCCCATTTCCTCAGGGCTGAAGTCACAACAGGATTCTCAGGTCCTCTGAGTCAGGTTAAAAGAAAGTCTGGAAAGGCATTTCCTAGGAAAAGAGAAACATCATGAACAAGAAGGTGGGTTGCATAGTTAGTGTAACAAATGTTATACTTTATTGTGCTGATGGCTATCACACAAGGTTCACAGTCTGAATTCCTAGCTACGGTCCTAAGCCTATTTCCCCAATACTGTTGTGTAGTCAAAAGTGTTCTTCTGTCCCACCCAGCCCTATGGTCCTGCAGCCACTTATAAATGTCACTCAGGGGATTAATATTATTTACAAACTGTATGGCCAATGACAGGCTTCTTACTTAGCTAGCTCTTATCGTTTAACTCAACCCATAACTATTAATCTATGTATGGACATGTCTTTGGTGGCTTTACCAGTCCGCTGGCATATTGCTCCTTAGGCAGCAGGCTGGTATCTATCTAGACTCTGCCTTTCTCTTTCCTGTCTCTCTCCTTGGATTTCCCACCTGCCCCTAAACTGCCTTACCATAGGCCAAAGCAGATTATTTATTAACCAATGGGAACAACATATATTCACAGTGTACAGAAAGACATTCTCCAGCACTGTTGACCTATGTAGAGTATTTTGGTTGAAGGTCTGTTCCAGTCTTTAAAAGATATCTCTAATTAGAGAGTGGGGATCCTGGGTGAGACTTTCCAGCCACAGTGAAGTTCAAGGTGGCATATCTCCAGATTTGGAGAGCAGAGCATTACTCTTGGTCTCTGCTTATAAACTGTCCAGTGGACATCATGGGGTTCTAAGACTGTGTCTGGTTATCCTGAGTAAGTGATGTCATTGAATTCTGGTTATCAGGTGCAGCCTTGGGTATAGTGGAGTTCCTTACTATGCTATTTTTACATGTCTAAAGACATGTATGTTTTTACTATGCTCATTATAGTAAGGCTTCTGATTCATATATGGCTGGCCATGAATAACAAATAATATATCAGAATGCCTTGAAATTAATAATGGTATGGCTTTTTCTCATGAAATGAAAAAATGGGAAAAATAACAGTTACCTGTACAATAAAATTACCCTGTGCAAGGTATTGGAAGCAGAGTTATTAAAACAGGCATCTCAGAAAACATAACCAGTGTCAAGGAAGTGCCTTATTTCCACTATGTTGAATTGGAGGACAAGGAGCAACCTTGCTATTATTCCTACACTGGTTGAAATGTAAGACAAATACTTCATATAATCTATCATGGGGCCTTGGATGGCTCCACTGAAAATTTCATGGTCTTATAAATTATGGTATGGAACCAAACATACTTTTGATCTTTCTCAATACTGTGGGTTCATTGTTTCCTCACACAGGAGAACGTATCATACTTCCTTGTGAACATTAATACTTAGTACCTGTGGTAGTCTAAGTGTAATTGGTGCTCATAAGCTCAAAGGGAGTGGCACTATTAGGAGGTGCAGCTTTGTTGCAGTAGGTATGGCTGCTGTGGGATGGGCTGTATGTTAAATGTGTTGCTCTGATTGGTCAATAAATAAAACATTGATTGGCCAGTAGCCAGACAGGAAGTATAAGTGGGACTAACAGAGAGGAGAACTGAGAGAACAGGAAGGCGGAGGGAGACACTGCCAGCCACCACCATGACACGCAGCATGTGAAGATGCCAGTAAGCCACAAGCCAAGTGGCAAGGTATAGATTTATAGAAATGGATTAATTTAAGATATAAGAACAGTTAGCAAGAAACCTGCCATGGCCATACAGTTTGTAAGCAATATAAGTCTCTGTGTTTACTTGAGCGGCTGTGGGACTGGCAGGTGTCAGAGATTTGTCCTGACTGTGGGCCAGGCAGGAAAACTCTAGCTACATATGGCCTTGTTCGAGGAAGTGTGTCAATGTGGGAGTGAGCTTTGAGGTCTCATATATTCTCAAGTCACTCCCAATGTCCCAGACAATTTCCTTTTCCTGTGGGTCAAGTTGTACAATACCCAGCTCCTTCTCCAGCACCATGTCTGCCTGCATACCACCATGTTGTACCATGATGATAATGGACTAAATCTCTGAAAATGTATGTCACCTCAATTAAATGTTTTTCATTTATAAGAGTTGTCATGATCATGGTGTCTCTTCACAGCAATAGACACCCTAATTAAGACAATACATGATTTATTACCCATTAGAAAGAAAATATGAGAATGCTGCTAATTTTACTTTTGATACAATCATATCACACATAACCTTGTGGTGTTGCTCTTCATGCATTATTAATAGAAAACTCAGTAATCCAGTATAGTCATTCTTTATTTCATGTAACATACAATAACAGCTATTTAACTTAATGTGTTGATAGCACAATATATTATACTATAATTGTGTATTAACAACCTCCTTTATTTTTTGATCCCAGTAAAATTTAAAAAAGAGCAGTATTACAAAAATTTCAATATGATACTTGAAAAATTTCTAACTATTTTAGAAAACATTATTAAAAATTCATTGGGTTACTGGCAGCTGGAATATTTATTTTAATAGGCATTATTTCAGCCTCCACAGTTGGAATCTTAGCATACAACAAAATGTGCAAACAACTCAATTTTCAAACAAACTAGTTAAAATATTTTTAAATTAGAAAAAGTTCAAGAAAATTTGATATTGATTTTATAGAATGATTGGATGGTGGAAAACAACCTAGGAATGTAAACTAAAATTTCTCCCACTTCCAGTTATCTTGAAATATAAGTAAATATACAGGAAATTCCTTGGAAGCTCCATTTTGTGTAGAAAATTGCAGCACTTTGAATAATAAACCAATGGTATAGACGAAAATGTTTACTGAAATTTATTTTAAAATATTCAATATGTATTTATTAAGCTGTTTATAGATGGTGAGTTCTAGGCCAGCTGGAACTTTCTAATGAGATCCTGCAACAAACAAAATGCAAAATTATATTAAACTATATTTGTGAGAGTGTGTGTGTGTGTGTGTGTGTGTGTGTGTGTGTGTGTGTGTATGGTGTGTGTGTTATTAAGACATGTCTTATTATCATACTCCCTATGTGGACCAAGCTGATTTGAATTCAAGGAAATCTGCCTGGCTCTGCTACATACCGTGCTTGGCTACATTCATTTCTGAGACTAATTTGACAGGGACCAGTGGTGACACTGGAAATGACATCGTCCTGAATCTCCTGTGCTCTTCATTATTTAGTTTTGTTCTTCTTTCTTTTGTGCTTGTGTGTGTGCATGTTCTTGTGCGTGTGCATGTGTGCATGTGTGTATGTGTGTGAAAGCATATAACACATGCTTTCCTCAAACTGCCAGTGGTCTTCCTGCTTCTGTACTCCCATTTATTGCTCGAGTGGTCTCTCCTAAAACTATTTAGTGAGAATTGAGAATGGTCAGATAAAAATACCAGTTCTGTGAAAGATGAAAGACCCAGAGACACAGCCTCATGCTGTGTTGCTGCAAACTGGGTGTTCATAGGGACCTCTGCTCAGGTCAAGCTGGGGCACCTCAGTGCACTTTGGAAAAGGATTTCAGGATCAGTAAATAAAAATCAGAGTTAGACAATCCTCAGGGGAGTCTTTGCCCTGGAGGAGATGGGAATTGGGGGAGGGTCTGGTGAGAAGGCGCGGGGGGGGGGGGGGGGGAGAGAACAAGGGAATCCGTGGCTGATATGTAAAATTAAATTATATTATAAAATTTAAAAAATCAGTTAAATTTTATCTTGAGACAGGTTTTCTCTATGTATTTGTGGCTTTCCTTGAACTCAGAATGTAGACAAGGTTGGCCCCAAACTCCGAGAATTTGGCCTGGGTCTGCCTTCCAAGTTTTGGAATAAAAGTTGTGCCCACATCATACAACTTGTAATTTTATTATATATTTACTTCTGACAGTTTGTATGGGTTGGTTCATTTGTGTGTGGAAGGGTGTGCATGTGTGTCATGGGATGGGTGTAAAAATTCAGAGAATAACTTTAGTCATTGGGTCTTTCCCATCGGCACATTAGAGACATGGTCTCTAGTTTGCTATCACATATTCATATTTTGCAGGATTTCTCCTCTCTGCCTTTCAAATTACCTTAAAAGCATTGGCATGCACTGTTGCAACCGGCTTTATAATGCAGAAGTAAAGGGAGAGTTGCAAGGTGAGTAAATTATCTATTAACCCATTCTCTCAGCCCTAAAGTTTATTAAATAGAGATTTTTTGGAGTGAGTCTGTTTTGAGACACAATCTCACTTTATTAATCCTGACCTGGAACTCAGTATATCGTAGAGAGGCTAGACCTGGAACTCACAGACATTTACCTGCCTCTCCCTCATGTGACCACACTTGGCTAAAAAGAGTTATTTATCATGGATTTAGCACAGATATTAGTAGAGAGAAAGGACTTTTGGGAAAGTGTGGTCTGGTGAGGGAGCGCCACACTTAAGAACTGACACAAAGCCATGTATACGGTTCTGATGACTTTGTAAGTTTCCTTTCAATGGGTCCTTAGGGAGTCTCTCTCTCTCTCTCTCTCTCTCTCTCTCTCTCTCTCTCTCTCTCTCTCTCTCTCTCTCTCTCTCTCTCTCTCCTTTCTCTCTCTCCTTTCTCTTTGCCTCTCTGTCTCTCTTTCTCTGACTCTGTCTCTCTCTCCTTTTCTTTGGTAAAAAAAATCATAGGTCAGTTGCTGAGGTTGCTTTAAGGGATTCTAATTTATATGTTAAAAGCATGGGTCAGTAGAGTTCTGTATGGTTCCTTAATCTACATGGGGTTCATAATCCTGCCCTGGAGATTCTCAGCAAATTGCAATAGCTGCTTACATCTGGAAAAGGAGAAAATCCATACTCAAAAGATTTTTATATACTTTGCCCTCTAACATGGCCATTGGCTTTTGAGATATCACCAAAAAAATATTGTCCCTGTCTACACATGCAGTCTACATAGAAATATTATGAACTTTGTGTGATGGTTAGTATTGATTTTCAATTTGATAAGATCTAGAATCAGCCAAGGGACACTCCTCCAGCCATACCTGTGAGGGCTTATCTAGAACCTGTTATTCTCTGGTGTGTGCTTATGAGAGATTATCTTGTATATTAAGTTCATTGAGATGAGAAGACTCTTTTTCTTAACAAAAGTGATAGCCCCATTCCATACCATGGATTTGGTACTGAATTATGTAATAATGACCAACATTCATCACTGTCTGCTTCCTGACTATGGATAAAGTGTGATCAACCACCACAGTTACTTCTTATAAATCTTCTTTTTATTTACTTTTAAAATCTTACCTTTTGAATTTCTACATGTTCATGCTATGATACTCAGTAAAGTTGAATAAGAAGTCACCAAAGCCAGATATGGTGTCCCAACCCCGTGATCACAAAATTTAGGAGGCAGAGAACTTAGTTTGAGGGTTACAAAAACATCTAAGAACTGAGTGTACAATGGCATATGGATCATACAAGTCTATGGTGGAGGAACTGACTCTTGTTATCTTCTACAGACCAGAACAAGCCTGTCGGCCTCTGGATAATCTCACCTCTGAGGCTCAAGGTGTCTTCTTCCATGAGGCATGTGAACCCCAAGTCCTGGGCTGTGGGAGATGTGAGTCCCTGTTGTCTTGAAATCCAAGTTCACAACATTTCTATAGTGGTAGCATCTCAGGATGTGTGAGGGTAGGGGATGGGGCGGAGGTTCTGCCAGGCTGCTGAATCAATGGAGCTAATGTATTTCTGCGCATTTCCTTCTCACATTCCGATGTCCTTGTTACTTGACTGAGGCAAGCCAAGCAAGTTTGAGGCACAAACAGTAATTATAAGGCTGAGGATAGGAGCACTTCATCAGGCTCTACCCAGTGTCCCAGGAGGTCACATGTCATTAGGCCTGAATCACATACAGTTGCATGGGAAAGATGTTGTACACCCAGAAGGAGGGAATACCTTTCTGTGATGGAATATCAACAGTCAGCAAACCTGATGGTGGTCATCCCTTATAAGCAGGCACATCTGATCACAGGATGGTGCCAACTGTTTGTCCTTAGATAGTACTGAGCAACAAGAATCAAACAAAAGAAAGCTGAATAGGAACTGTTTATAAGATAATATAATTAAATAGCACTTCCTAGGAACAATCTGTTAAACTGAAACTTAGAGAAAACAGAAAGCAGTTTTCATATAATACATGGCATCACTATTATAACCATACTTTTGGTTTTTAATGGGTGTAGGTAGGCAATACAAAGAAACAGCAAATACATTTTTTAAAAAAATCAGCCAATAGATGTGTACAGTATCCCGTACAGCACAACTATGAAATCCCTCTTAAAACTATGATGTTCCAGCTTAGTACAGAAAGATCTTTACCCAGAGGGTTCAATCTATCCTCTCTCCATAGATGCACATCTGATTAGTACATGTGTAGACATGTGACCACTATACATAAAAACTCAACAAACTATTACATCCTAGCATCTTATTCTGTAACAGGCCTGATTTACATACTACTTAGCTTTGGGATGTTTTAGAGGCAGTCCCCACCCCCCAGCTAAATTTCACTTTGTATGATTTACTATGTCCTAAGCATTGGTAAATCCTTTACATCACCAGTTCTATTCTTCTACTTCACAGCGCAGTAGAGGAGTGCTACCCAGTACATGAGATGCCATTTGTAATCTCCACAAAATTAACTCCAAATGGATCTTACACATCAATGTCAAATTCAAAGTTCAGAACTCCTAGAAGATACTCGAGAAACTATGCCTCTCTCAGTTTTGCAACCTGTCTAAGCCTTGGGAGGTTTCTCTAAGGCCCTGCTGTATAGAGAGGGGAGAAAAGAGTTCCTTCTCTAAAACTAGGATTATGTTTAGGAGAGCTTGTAAAGGTCTGGGACCAGGGCCTTTGAAGGATTTGCTTCAGATCCTGAGAGCCATCTCTTTCCACACCTGGGGCTGTGGTAATAGATCCCAGCTACTGTGGACTTTGTTTATAATGATGTTCTAGAGATACTCTGGGTTCCTCTTGTGCAATATTGTCTGAGTAGCCTCCGTCTGAAAATGTATACTTTCTTTTAAAACTGAACCCATTGGTTTATATTAACTAGAGACTTGCTGTGGAATTTGGCTCAAATCTCCAGGCCATCTGGGATAGGTTTGTGCTTCAGGTGGAAGCCAGGGCTGGGAACCTCTGGACTGTTTCCCTTCAGCTTACCCGGTCCTGTCACTCAGGCTTCACTAGCCAATCAGGGCCTCGAGCAGACCCGCCAGTCAGATGGGAGGGTTCTTCCTCTGGGTGCTAGGCTTCTGGCACAACTCCTCTGTGGAGGAAGTCGGAAGTTGGCCCGTGTGCTGTGCCGTGGGCACTGCTGTGGGTAGAGTGTTTGGCAGCCACGCCATGGTGAGCGAGAGGCTTCTGCTCTCAGACCGGGAGGAATGTTCAGCCACGGTGAGCGAGGGGCTGCTTTCCCCAGGCTGGGAGGAGCGACCAGCCGAGCCCTGGGAGCCGGTTGGTGGGTCCTCCTAGGGGCTGAGTGGGAACCAGTGGCCAGATGCACAGTCAGCGTGGTCCTGTGTGGTCCTGCGAGTCCTACGTGTTCCTTCCTGATCCTGTGTGTCCTGCATGGTCCTTGCAACTCCCTGGGTTGGGGCAGCAGCCTCTGAATAACTTCACTGCATGGGCTGATTCTGCATTGGGAACAAGACTTAGAAATATCCTTGTTGTTGATGTCACTGTGAAATGCTCGCACCTGTATTCCCTGTGTTGTCACCTTGGAAGGCAGATTTGCCAAACACGGAGAGCCCTGCTCTCTAGTATCTTTCAGAAGTTCTGCACTTTCAACATTTAACATTTAGGTTTAGTATCTGTCTGCACTTGACTTTGTGAAGCTTGTAAAGGGCATCTCCTGAGTAGAGTAGCACTCCACTGCTAAACTGTGATGTAGAAGAGTAGAACGATGGTAATAGAATTGATGGTATAGTGATTTACCCATTCTTAGGAGACATTAAGTCACAAAGTAGAATTAAGATAAGAGAGGGCTGTCTCAGAGCTAACTGTGCCTTTTAGAGATTGGTATAAGATGTAAATGCTTATTCCCTAGCATTAACCAGCCATTAAGCAACATTCCCATAACAAAAGAGAAAACCCTGATTTGCAACCAGACAAAAGGGCCCCCCATTCCCTGACCCCTGTCAAAGAACAGGCTTCTAAGGTGCTATTCAAGGGGATATTATGGGGTCACAACCAACATTAAGTCCTGATGTGCCATCAAGGATATATTAAGTCCAGAACAGCTCTATCTCCAGTCTTTTTGAAAAGTTATTTTGAGTCAGGGTCTCTGATGTAGATTGAGGTGGACTTGAACCCTGTCTGTGTCTCCACAGGGCATTCCCCTTACTATTGTCCTGACTAAGCACCAGGAATTCTTGGATTGCAGGTCTGTAGCACCACAGAGTTCTAAAGTAACCACTTTGAGTCACATAGTGGACTGTCCATTGCAGTAACAGGAAAGGATTTGTGTGTGGATCATGGCATCTCCCTTCAGACCAAAAGAGGAGGAACAGTGTCCTGTGTACACTGCACGGGGAACAGAGTAGGCAATAGCTAGATCATGGGCTGGAGTTTAAGGCAGTGAGCTGCAGAGGTCTTCATCATAAAAAAGGACCTGCTGGGCAGGGGGAGTGACTTCCTGTGTAATTTAACTCCTGGTATTATTCCTTCCATGTGAATGAAGATAGGCAGAATTGGTGGATGCACAATTTAGTGAGGGTAACTTGAAGTACCGAGTCTTCAGTTTCCAGTTAGGGAACTCCCCTGTGCAGATATGTGCATTCCTGGTTAGCACAGTTAAGTCAGCTCAGAGGTTTGAGACACAGGCCACTGGCTTTACCTCCATGTGTCAGCTTATAGCACCCAGCAGCTGACAGTTTACATGGGAAAGTCATGCAGTGTCTTATGAATGGCATTCTCTCTAGCAGGGAAGTGCCTACTCTGTTGCAAAATCAGTACTGCTAAGTGTTCTTCCAATTATTTCTTTGATTTTAAAAGGTCAATTAGTGGTATCATTTTTTAAATTTCACTTTCTTTAAGTGTATTATAGCTCTAATCTCCAATTATTTCTGTTTTTTAATGTTTCCTAGCCATTAACAATTTTATTCATTTTTTTTTTACCTTGGGTGCTATTTATTTGTTTATATCAGTTTATAGAGCAGTCATTCTCAACTTGAGGGATCAAGGCTCCCCTTAACAGGAGTGGTCTAAGACCATCGGAATATGCAGAAATTTTTATTACAATTAATAACAGCAGCAAAATTTTAGGTATGAAGTAGCAGTGAAAATAATTTTATAGTTGGGGGGTCACCACCTCATAAGGGACTGTATTAAAGCGTGACAGCATTAGGAAGGTTGAGAACGACTGGTTTAGACCAATGTCCCCTGTACTCAGGCTTGCTTCACACTATATAACTGAGAATTACTTTGAACACCAAATCCTGCCTCTGCTGCCCAGTGCTGGGAAGACAGTCCTCCAAATCCTTCCAGGCTGGGCCTTGACTGGTAAGTGAGATGGAAAAATAGACCAGTGAATGAGTGTTCTCCAACCTTGCTAGATTTCATTGTGAAATTACAGATGAAGTGGGACCTGTGTAAGAGTTGAGTTCACTGACCCACAGTAAAGCAGGTGTAGTCACAGCACAAAAAGGGTTGGCAAGAAGAGGTTGAAAGCTTTCCCCTGTGACAGTTGACAGACAGTAGCAATGAGTAGTGAGGTCATCGATTTTAGATATTCCATAAATGTCCTGGCTGGTCATTTCTCTTTTTCACAGACCAGACAATCAAGAATCTGGATAAAGAATTTTCCTGAAACAAAATTACAGTAGTGGGCTGGAGAGATGGCTCACAAGTTAAGAGTACTGGCTAGTCTTCCAGAGGTTCTGAGTTCAATTCCCAGCACCCTCATGGTGGCTCACAACCATCTATAACAGGATCTGGTGCCCTCTTCCAGCCTGCAAGGATAATTGTAAACAACACTGTATACAAAATAAATATATATATATATATATATATATATATATATATATATATATATATATAAATCTTAAAAAAAATTACAGTAGTTACACCAGTTCAACCTAAATAGAAGAACTGAGTAAAATGGTGTGGCCCTGCCTAATGTGACTTTTTCCAGGTTTAAGATGTACAGCCTGGTAGAAATGCATGAGTAGTACTTAGTGTGCTCTAGTACACATCCCTAGTCTCTGGAGCACATGCCCATAAAGCCTGTTTCAACTTTCCAACATAAATTTTTTGTATTATAATGACCTCATTTCCACTATCTCTTTCCTGGTTCCAAGCCCTCCCACAGACCCTTCATTGTGTTCTAATCCATGGCCTATTCTGCTTTAACAACAGTTACTGTTTGAATGTGACCTGTGCTTGGCGTCAGGTCCTCCCAGCTCTGAAGCAAAGGGTTGGCTTCACTGGGCATTGAGTGTGTAATGGAATGTGCATGCAAAGGACCCTGTACCTTGGAACAGGAAGTGCTCTGGAGAATGGAAGATACTAAACTACAAATTTCCCAGACTAGGGCCATGTCTGACCTTAGTGTGGAAGGGCAGAGCTCGGAGAGGTTTGTGCAGTTTGAGTCATTTGATCTCTGCTCCCCCAGTAGAGATGAGCATTACTAATGTCCTGAGGTCCAACTGGGTGGTCCTAACTAATGAGGAGCTTTGGGAAGGCTTAGCCATCAGGAGCACCAGTGTGAGGGAGCTTACAGGTTATTTCTAGGATTCTCCTCTGCCTCTACTATAGGGAACTGTAAGCAAGACCACAGTCGTGCCATTGTGAGTGTTGGGTCCACTGTCCCCAGATCAGGAAGAGCAGGTTGGCTGATCTGTAAAGAGTCTAAGCTGCTGGGACTGGGATGGGCCATGAGCCAGACTGTTTCTGTTGGTCCCTGTGGTGACCTGGGTAGTGTCCCTTGGCCTCTGATCCTTAGTGAGTGTGGATTCCCTGGGGAAGAGAAGGTTCTGCCACCCTGGTATGGGAGGCTATGATGCTTGTAATATCACTGTCCAGTGTGCACACACAGGCATTGCTTTTGTGACAGTGGGATTCTGGGAGGACAGATTGGAAAACTGAAGGTCTGGTTTCTACAAGTTCTGGAAGTTAGTTTTCCTTTTCAGTTTGTCTTATAAATGTTACAGACAGTTTAGAAAATGGTAGAAAGGGAGTGATGGGGATCATCCTTCAGCAATACATGATTAAAATGCTTTTTAGCTTTCTGTTACTGCCAGCCACTATGGTGTGATTCAGTGAAGGTCAGTTCCAGCGGACAAAAGGGAGTTCTAAGCTGCAGAAGTATCTCAGGTTTGCATGGTTTTACGCAGGTGGATAGGGCAGATGCCACATCTTGTGGGATGGAATAATCTATGTGGGAGGAAACACACTGAATTACTCTTCTACGGTGTTTTCTGTGTGGGCATCATTGAAGCTGGGTTTGCCTGAAAACACAAGGGAGCATGAAGGCTGCAGAACAATAGCAGGGTCTGCAGGAGATCACCTCCCTTTGCAGAGAGAGCTCTAGAACATGGAGCCTCTCTGGAAGAAACATCAGTACCTACCAGGTCAGAAACATAACAGCGTAAGGGTCACTTTGAGTTAATTTTGTGAAAGTTGTGAGATCTTTGTTTATTTAATTTCTATACACACAGTGTCATAGGTAGTTGCCTGCCTTTTATCTTGCCCTAAAAACATTGAATTATAGGCATACACTGTTGCAGTTGGCTTTATAATACAGAATTAAAGGGGTAGTTGCAAGGTGAGTACTTTATCTGTTAGCCCACTTTCTCAGCCCTAAAGTTTATTAGGTAGAGATTTATGGATTGAGTCTGTTTTAAGACACAGTCTCACTTTCTAACCTGTCTGACCTGGAGCTCACTATGTAGTAGCTATCTAGACCTGGAACTCACAGACATCCACCTGCCTCTTCCTCATGTGACCGCACTTGGCTGTAAAGAGATGTTTATCATGGATTTAGCACAGATATTAGTAGAAAGAAAGGACTTTTGGAAAAGTGTGGTCTTGTGAGGGAGAGCCACACTTAACAATTGACACAAAACCATGTTTACAGTTCTATTGACTTTGTAAGTTTCGTTTCAATGGGTCATTAGGAATTCTTTCTGTCTCTCTATCTCTCTGTCTCTGTCTCTTCTTCTCTTTGGTAACAAGATCATAGGTCAGTTGCTGAGGTGACTTGGATAGGATTCTGATTTAATAAGGTAAAAGCATGGGTCAGAAGAGTTCTGCATGGTGCTTTACTCTACATAGGGTTAATAATCCTGCCCTGAAGATTCTCAGCAAATTGCTGCTTACATCTAGGAAAGGAATGAGTCCATACTCAAAGGTTTTTATATACTTTACCCTGAAGCATGGCTCATTTGTATTTGAGATATCACCAAAAAAAGGAATATTGTCCCTGTCTACACAAGCAGTATACACAGCAAATTTTATTAATTTTGTGTGATGATTAATATTGATTTTCAATTTGATAAGATCTAGAATCAGCCAAGGAACACTCCTTCAGCCATACATGTGAGGGCTTATCTAGATTATGATATTCTCGGGTATATGCTGATGAGAGATTATCTTGTATATTAAGTTCATTGAGAAGACTCTTGTCCCTTCTAGAAGTGACAACACCATTCCATTCCATGGATTTATGTAATAATGACCAACATTCATCACTGTCTGCTTCTTGATTGTGGATACAGTGTGATCAACCATCATTACTTCCCACCAAGCTACTTCTTCTTCTTCTTTTCATTTTTGTTTATTAAGAAATTTTCTACTCACTCTACAAAATATATATCACCTACAGATCCCATTTCCTCCCTCCTCCTACCCCCAGTCATCCTCCCAAGCCACCCCACATCCCTGCATTCCTCAAATCAAGGTCTCCCGTGGGGAGTCAGCAGAGCCTGGCACACTGAGCATAGGCAGGTCTAAGCTCCTTTCCACTGCACCAAGGCTGCACAAGGCGTCACACCACAAGAACTGGGCTCCCAAAAGCCTGCCCATGCACCAGGGATGGATCCCAATCCCCCTGCGTGGGTGCCCCCAAAACAGTTCGAGCCAATCAACCATCTTCCATATCCAGAGGGCCTAGTCCAGTCCCATGGGGGCTCCACAGCCCCTAGTCCACAGTTCATGGGCTTCCACCAGTGTAGCCAGTCATCTGTATGTCTTCCATCGTGATCTCAATGTCCCCCGCCTGCAGAATCCCTCCTCTCTCTCATCGATTGGATTCCCGGAGATCAGGCTGGTGCCTGGCCGTGGATCTCTGCATCTGCCTCCATCAGTCACTAGACAAAGGCTCTATGATGGCCGTTAGGGTATTCAGTAGACTGGTAACCAGAGTAGACCAGTCCAGGCACCCTCTAGACCACTGCCAGCACTCCCAGGTGGGGTCATGCTTGTGGAATCCTGAGAGCCAAGGCTACTTCTTATAAACATTCTTTTTATTCATTTTTAGAAATTTTACTTCTTGAGTGCCCACATGTTCACACCATGACACTCAGTAAAGTTGAATAAGAAGTCACCAAAGCCAGATAAGGTGTCCCATTCTTGTGATCCCAAAACTTAGGAGGCAGAGGCTGGAGTTTGAGGGTTTCAACATCATCCAAGGACTGAGTGTACAATGGGGTATGGAGGCAGGCCCCCAGGAACAGACAAGACTGTCTTGGGCTCAGTGTCCTTCCCCAGACTACAATAAGCCTGTGGACCTCTGGACAATCTCACATCTGAGGATCAAGATATGTTCTATAATGAGGCATGTGAACCCCAAGGTGGAAGCTGTTGGAGATGTAGGTCCCAGTTGCCTTAAAATCCAGGCTCACAACATTTCAGGGTGACAGGGTCTCAAGATGTGAGTGTAGATGATGGGGAGAAGACTTTGCCAGGCTGCTGATTGGATAGGGTTAATATCTCTCTATCTTTCCCTGCTCACATTTCTGTGTCCTAGTCACTTGATTGAGGGCAAGCTGTAGCTAGAGTTTTCCTGCCTTGCCCACAGTCAGGACAAATCTTTGTCACCTGCCAGTCCCACAGCTGCTCAGACCCAACCAAGTAAACACAGAGACTTATATTGCTTACAAACTGTTTGGCCGTGGCAGGCTTCTTGCTAACTGTTCTTATAGCTTAAATTAATCCATTTCCATAAATCTATACCTTGCCACGTGGCTCGTCGCTTACCGGAGTCTTCACATGCTGCTTGTTATGGTGGTTGCTGGCAGTGACTCCTTCCGCCTTCCTGTTCTTTCTTTTCTCCTCTCTGTTAGTCCCACCTATACTTCCTGCCTAGCCACTGGTCAATCAGTGTTTTATTTTTTGACCAATCAGAGTAATTTGACATACAGACCATCCCACAGCAGCAAGCCAAGCTGATTTGAGGTACAAATGGTAACTGCAAGGCTGGGAATAGGAGCACTTCCCAGGCTCCATCAGTGCACCATCTACAGGTCAGGACTAGATGTCCAGACAGTAGAGACTCCAGGGAGGTGATACTGGGACTCAGAGAACTGAAGCACCTCCAGTGCCCTGGGAACTCTCAGGTCCTTTCCTGTCTCCTCCTGTCCTTTCCCATCTCCTTCATGTCTCCTCCTGTCTGCTGTGTTTATTCTTTACCCCTTTCGGTCCTCTCAAATTCAGTAAGCTGTCAGGTAAAAGTAGAATCCACATACAGTAGACTGAAGGACTAGATACTACCTTTGCTTGATATCTGGGCAGAGCCCAGGCAGTTTGGTAATTTGCTGGGATTCTTCTGCCTCGGTATCTTGCCTGCCAATCTAAGACAGAAGGGCTCATGAAGAGCTGATGATACTGTAACAGATTTGAAACACCTGAGGAGAGACCCTGAGAGGTCAGTGAGTAGAGTGGACACCTGAAGGGGTGGTATATTGGAGAAATTATTTTGGCCACTCCACGTAGTTAAAAGGATATTTATTTAATGGCATAACTCACAAATTAAGTGAAAGGTAGGTCACAGGGTCTGGGAAAGGTGTATCGCAGTCCAGCGGTGTTCTCTGGAGCTCTGCTCAGTCCACCTCCAATGTTCAGCGTCCCAGCACAGTGAGAGAGCACAGAGAGAGCCTCGCCCATCCAGCTCTTGGGTTTCCAGGCACCTCCCCTGGCCCCGCCTTGTAGGCGTGACAGTTGCCAGAGTCTCAATGGGGGTTGGAACTTCCAGATCCAAGTTCGAATGGCTACCCACTACATCTCCCCCTTTTTGTCTAAATAAGAAGGTTCTAAACTAATACAAGACTATATACAAATGAATGGTTATCAAATATTGTCCAGGAATAATGAGGGATAATGACCTAGATAAGATGTAACTACAACCAATGCAAACAATATCAAGCAAGAAACACATATTGAAATCCAGAGAAGTATAGAGCATAGGTAAATGGCATGTTACAGAGATCATTCCAAAAGGTGTCCAATCCTAAAGAACCTGAATCTAATACTTAATATGTTCTATCTAAGATATTATATATACTAAATTGCAATTATAACTGCTAGTCTTCAATCCCATCAAAGACCTGAGAAGGAACATAATGGTACCTGAGAAATGGTAGATGGATGCAAGCAACTTTCAGGAATCTTGCAAGAGTAGACCAAGACAGCTGACAGCCTGGACAGTCACCTAATGTTTCTCAGCATTGTTGGTGCATTCAAATTGGCTACAGGCCTAGAGTATCTGACAGACCATTTTCAGAAGCAGGAATTCTGAAAGACTATCTTACCCTGTCTTGGCAGAGTACAGTGGTTGCTTTCCTTGTGTCCCGCTTGTCCAGAAAGGACAGCATTGCATTTGTACTGTCAGCCATCAAGGCAAGTGCAGTTCTTTGCCCAGTAGGCCATTTTGTGCCAAAAAGACAAACTTCCAAATGGAAATGTCTTAGAAGCCCAACATTCTCTAGGGATCAATTGGTGCAGCCAGGAGCAATTGTGTCTCAGGTCAACAGAATTCTAAGTTATTTAAATGCCATATTCTTTAGGTCAATGAAGTGTTTGAAGATTACCTGTCCATCTGACCTATGTATCTATAAATCTGCATAACCTAACTAACATAACTATAGAGATGACAGGCATAGGTGACTATAAATCTATAAGTCTTATCTACCAAAATAACCTAAGGACTAAGGCTTCACGTAAACAAGGTAAACAGTCTATAAGCAAATGTATGGTGAACAACGATGACTTCGAAATTGTGACAATACACAAGATATTTATAACAGAGTTAGGAATATATAGTGCGATATGCAATATGACAATAATCTTATATATATATCAATATACCGAATATCCTAAACAGAAGTAGAACATATATAAAGTATGACAGATATAAATTTACATTTGTATCAATATAAAAATGTTTCAAATAAGAGTAGAAATATATGTACATTATAACAAATATAGTTCTGTATTTGTATCAATATACAAATTATCTTAAACAGGAGTATAAAAATAGTTTACATTTGTATCAACATATAAGAATCCATAACAGTACAAATTATAGTGCAAAATTATCTAAGGTTGCTATTTTACTAAATTTGTTTACTAGTATATACAATGATTTACCATCATATCATATACCTATCCGTTCCATTTCTTCTCCCCCCCCTTTTTTTTTTACAATATTGAGTCTAATATTTTCTTCCACCCCCAACCCTATAACCATCATCATTAACCCTGAGAATTATGAAACCTAAGGGAGAAGGGGCGTCATTTTCTTAGAATTGCTTCCTGCCGTTTAGGGGGTGATGTTATCTCTGTTGGGTACTGTGAGAAAGCTCAGATAGTTAAATCTCAGTTAGTCTAACTGTAGGTTCTGCAGCAAGTTTTAGAGTAATGGGTAAGATTGTCTGAAATTCTAGCAAGAAGTGTAGTATGATGATGATTACCATGACATCCTCTGGATTGGGTAGAGTTGTTGTTGTTGGGGCCCCATCTTCCTACTGGAGACGTCAGATATTGCTATCAGAAAAACATTGTTTTTATCAAAATGGAAAGTTTGGATTTAAAGATGACATGACATGTAAGAAAGGATTCTGAGAAATCAAGAGTAAGCATGGAGAGAATTAGAATCTTGAAGAAAATGGTCCCTTTTGATTGATTTCCTTCTGTCCCACAACAGAGGACTCTTCTGGTATGGGACTGAAGAATCTCTCAACCTTTTCTTTTTGCAATATGTTTGGGTTTATAGAAGGCATGAGCCAATTCCATCTACAAAGCCAGCTTGGTTTATAATTGAATTGGAACCACAACTTTTCTAGATTGATATGGATATAGATGTTAGACAAAGAGATTTTACCCTGTGTAGATTGTTATCAATAGATTCTTCCTTTCTGCTGTAAACATCTGGATATCCAAGGCCTTATGATTTCTGGAAGATGGGTATTTCCGTTATCCTGGAAAGACAAAAACAGAACCCTACCCCAACCTTTGATTGTTAAATTTTTCTTACAACTTGTAGAGATGTCACATTGGTGGATAAGCTTTTACTTCTCCTCATCAAGGGATTTCTCCTGTTCAAATCAAATTTTTATTAATTTTGTTGGTATCCATAGCTTTTCTTCTCCTGCAGAAACAAAGGCAAAACCCCTTCCCCAACGTAGAACATATCCAGGTTTCCATTCTGAGGTCAGCACATCCTTGAAATAAACTGGTTGGTTTAGCTCAGGAGTTTTGTCTGTTGTCCAATGTCTCTCCGCAGCTGTTGTTCCTTTCTCATCAGCATTAAGAAAATTCAAGGTTAATAAAGCACTATGCAGTCTATTTCTAGGAGTCATTGTTACCTGTTGCTGTTTATTTAGCATATCCTTTAAAGTTCGATTGGATCTCTCTATGACTGCTTGGCCTGTGGGATTGTGTGGTATAACTGTAACATGCTTTATATTGTAATAAGCAAAGAATTGTCTCTTTTATTGGAGACATATGCTGGGGCATTGTCTGTCTTAATTTGTACAGGTATTCCTATGATGGCCATAACTTCTAATAGGTGTGTAATCACAGAATCAGCCTTTTCAGAACTCATAGGAGTTGCCCATTGAAATCCTGAATAGGTGTCAATGGTATGATGTACATATTTTAATCTTCCAAATTCTGCAAAATGAAACACATCCATCTGCCAAATTTCATTTCTTTGTATACCTTTTGGATTACTCCCTGCAGGTAATGGAGTTTGGTTATAGATGGAACAAGTAGGGCATTTTTGCACAATATCCTTAACCTGTTGCCAAGTGATGGAGAAATCCTTCTTCAAACCTTTGCTATTTACATGGTATTTCTTATGACATTCTGAGGCTTCTAGCACATTACCTATTAGTAATTGATCAATCTCATCATTACCTTGTGGTAAAGATCCTGGCAGACCTGTATGGGATCTAATATGTGTTTTATATATATAGGATGTTCCTTTTTATTGATGATTTCCTGCAGTTGTGTGAATAATGAAATTAATTCTGTATTATCAGGAATAAATTCAGCAGTTTTAATATGTAAAACAACTCTCTCTGCAAATTGAGAGTCAGTGACTATATTGAGGGGTTCTGTGAAGTCCATCAGTACCATCAGAATGGCATACAGTTCTGCCTTTTATACAGAGCTATATGGACTTTGTACTACTTTACTTAAGTCTCCTGATTTATATCCTGCTTTCCCTGATTTATTTGCATCAGTATAGAATGTGAGGACTCCAGAAATTGGCTTTTGTCATACAATGTGAGGAAGGACCCATTCAGTCTTCTTTATGAATTCTATTCTCTTGCTTTTGGGATAATGGTTATTAATATCTCCCAAAAAGTTACTGCAGGCTCTCTGCCAGTATTCATTATCTTTCCATAGTGATGAAATTTCCTCATTAGTTAAAGGTACTACAATTTCTGCTGGGTCCATTCCTGTCAACTGCCAAACTCTTAATTTACCCTTTTGAATCTAATCAGAGATCTTTTCTATATAAGTCTTTAATTTCTTATTTGGTTTATGTGGTAGGAATATCCATTCCAATATAATATCTTCCCTCTGCATCAAAATATCTGTTGGAGAATGTCTGGAGGGGAATATGACAAGAATGCATTTAAGTTCTGGATCCACATGATCTACATGTGCTTCTCGAATTGTCTTTACTAGAGCCAATTCCTTCTCAGCTTCAGCTGATAATTCTCTTGGACTATTTAATTCTTTGTCCCCTTCTAGAGTATTAGCCAAATTTTGTAGTCCATCTTTGGGTATTCCCATGATACCCAGTAAGTTGGAAATGCTTCCTAATAACTTTTGAAAATCATTAAGAGTCTTCAATCTATCTCTTCTTAGTTGTACCTTTTGGGGTCTAATTTTTTGTAGCTCTATCTTATATCCTAAGTAATTAATAGAATCTCCTCTTTGTATTTTTTCAGGAGCAATTTGTAGTCCCCAGTGAGGCAAAACTCTTTTTACTTCTTCAAACATGCTTTCTAATGTATCGAACTTTGGATCAGCTAATAGGATATCATCCATATAGTGATAAATTGTGGATTGTGGAAACTTTACACGAATTATCTCTAATGGTTTCTACACAAAGTATTGGCACAAAGTAGGGCTGTTTAACATTCCATTGATATCTCTTGACTGGCTGAGAATTATTATAATTAGGTACTGTGAAGGCAAATTTTTCTCTATCATTTTCTTGTAAGGGTATGGTAAAGAAACAGTCTTTTAAGTCAATAACTATTATTGGCCATTCTTTGGGTAGCAGAGAGGGCAAGGGCATCCCAGTCTGTAGGGAGCCCGTTGGCTGAATTACTTTATTAATATCTCTCAGATCTGTCAGCATTCTCCACTTACCAGACTTTTTTTTTTTTTTTAAATAACAAATACAGGAGAATTCCAAGGTCTGGTAGATTCTTCAATGTGTTGAGCATTTAACTGCTCTTGAACCAGCTGTTCTAAACCTTGTAGCTTCTCTTTTGTCAAAGGCCATTGTCCAACCCAGACAGGTTTATTAGTTAGCCATTTTAAAGGTAAGGCAGTTGGTACTTCTGAGAGTTCAACAACAGTCGTGCTCTGTTTGTGAACAGCCTGAATGGTTGGTGACTTATTTTTATAGCATGTTATGATATTATTTCTAGAAACATGCATTGGTCTATATTCCTTTTCTGAAAGTGTAGGAATTTTAATCTGGGTATTCCACTGTTGTAACAGATCTCGGCCCCAAAGATTTACTGCTACATTTGCTACATATGGCTTCAACCTTCTTCTCTGTCCTTCTGGCCTTATGCATTCAACCCATCTTGAACTCGGTTTTATCTGAGATAGGGTGCCAATCCCTAAAAGTTGGACATCTACCTCTTGAAGAGGCCAATTCGGTTGCCATGATTTTGGTGTAATTATAGTCACATCTGCACCTGTGTCTACCAGGCCCTCCAGAACTAGGCCATTAATTCAAATTCCAAGCTTTGATCTTTGTTCATTTATGGAAGTCTGCAAAATATTTGTTTTATAGTGTTCTTTTTAAACTGTGATCCGTCTATCAAAGCTGTTTTATCATCCATTGCAGTATCGGTTTTTACATTAGGCATTGGTTTATTCAGTTGTCCTAGAGAGGGATTTCTTCCACAGTGGCTGGGAATGTTTGTACTACATTTGATTTAGGGGCCTGCAAGAGGCCCCCTGAGGCATTTCCCACCAGTAAAGGGTTGTCTTGTATATCTATTTTTGATCTGCACTCACTGGTCCAATGTCGGCCTTTGCCACATCTTCTACATAATCCAGGAGGTGGTTGGGGTCTCCTGTTTAGGCTATTCCTAGAAGGAGTATTACTTCTAGGAGTACCCCATGTACAGTTTTTACTTATATGACCTGGTGTACCACATTTAAAACTTTTGGTACTATGGGGCCTTCTTTCACCTCTGGGATTTGTCTCTCCTATGCAAGCCTCATTACTGTAGTTAAGAGACTGAACACCATTAGTATATTGAATCCATTCTTCCAAAGTAGCTGATCTGACCTGTAATGGTGTAAATATTCTTTTGCATTCTGCATTAGCATTGTCGAACGCCAAGGACTCAGTTAATACTTTTCTTAAATCTTTGTCTGACACAGCTCTTGTTATAGCTGTGTTCAGTCTTTGTAAAAAATCAGTGAAGGGTTCGTGTGGACCCTGAAATATCTTTGTGTATACCTCAGTTGCTTTTCCAGGTTCTGGAATTTTTTTCCCAAGCATTTAGAGCTGCTGTACGGCATAGGGATATTATATGCTCATCATAAGTGGCTTGTACATTCCTGTCAGCGAAACATCCCTCACCAAGTATTTGATCTTGGGAGATCATAAAACCTCTGATTTTACCTTGTTGTTCTAATTTTTTTGCCTCTTCTTTCAACCAGCTTTTCCACTGTAACTGCTGGCTATATTCTAGAACAGCTGAAATTAACTGATGCCAGTCATCTGGAATGATTCTATGTGATGCAGACCACGAATTTAACATCTGTTTTATGTATATGGAGTGTATCCCATACGTAACTACTGCTTCCTTTATATTTTTAATGTCCCTTGTTGAAATTGGTGGTAATGAATGTGTCATATATGGCTCAGGGTGTGTGTCATCTGCTGGCTTCTCATGGACGATAACAGAATAAGCCATTATATAAGAGCCATTTGTAGATGTTACAACCTCTATGGTCTTGACCTTCTGCTTATTAGTTTCCTTGTCATGTTTACTGAGAGTTTCTTCTAGGGCTTGCAAATGAGCACCTAGGGTCTGTTCTAGGGAGTGAACCTCCTCTCTTGCAAGGGACTCCAGATTTCTTATGGAATCATAGAAGTTTTTATGTTCCTCAGAAACACATGATTCCATGGACCTTATCCTATCAATTAACAATAATCTTTCTTCCTTATATACTGTCTGAGTAGCCACAACTTCACTCTGGAGAGTTAGTGTTCTATCCATTAAATATTCATATTTATTATCAATAAAATCAATTTTGGGTACAAGCCTGTTTTGTAAATCCTGATTAGCAGATTCTAGAGAAAGAATCTTTTTCTGTAAGCCTTCATTGCTATCTTTGAAAGCCTGTAAATCCTGGTTAACAGATTCCAGAGAGAGAATCTTTTTCTGTAAGCCTTCATTGCTATTTTTTAAAGCAGATTCCAGAGAGAGAATCTTTTTCTGTAAACCTTTATTGCTATCTTTGAAAGCCTGTAAATCCTGGTTAGCAGATTCCAGAGAGAGAATCTTTTTCTGTAAGCCTTCATTGCTATCTTTTAAAGCAGATTCCAGAGAGAGAATCTTTTTCTGTAAGCCTTCATTGCTATCTTTGAAAGCCTGTAAATCCTGGTTAGCAGATTCCAGAGAGAGAGAATCTTTTTTCTGTAAGCCTTCATTGCTATCTTTTAAAGCCTGTATCAGTCCCAATAATGACTCATCTTTGTTCTTAAACCAGTGTTTGAACACTGTGTGAATTATTATGATGAATGCCAAAATGGTATAGGCCAGATATGCCTTAGGAATGTCGTATATATCCAGGAAGATGTCATTCATCATACAGGCAAAAAGGTTTTTAAATTCTTGTGAGGTAATGCTGTTGGCCATATTACATGAATTACTCAAAATTTGTTAGTCAGGTTTAAGTTGTAAAATTATCAAGTACCTTTACTTGAAACAATATGCTTACCTTTCATGGTTTTTGGGGCGTGTAGTAGCACTTTTCAGCCAGCAGCTCCAAAACAGGGCCTGCTGGCGGTCTTGGCTGGAGTCAGAGATGGTGGAAATCGGAGGCAGCACTCCCCTGCCTTTTTCACTGGTCTGGGGCTAAGCTAGGGAATTGAGATCGGACTAGTTGCTCCCTTTTTCAGGAATGGAACCGTGTAAGTGTTCCCTGGTTATATGGAACTTTGCAGGCGGATTTAGGTACCCGCCAGCTAGGGAGGAGAGGGTGAGAGCTGCCCAGGCCTTTGGAATTTGCCCCACGTGAGCGCCAGATATTGGAGAAATTATTTTGGCCACTCCACGTAGTAAGGATATTTATTTAATGGCGTAACTTACAAATTAAGTGAAAGGTAGGTCGCAGGGTCTAGGAAAGGTGTATCGCAGTCCAGCAGTGTTCTCTGGAGCTCTGCTCAGTCCACCTCCAATTTTCAGCATCCCAGCACAGAGAGAGAGCACTGAGAGAGCCTCGCCCATCCAGCTCTTGGGTTTCCAGGCGCCTCCCCTGGCCCCGCCTTGTAGGCGTGACAGTTGCCAGAGTCTCAATGGGGGGTTGGAACTTCCAGATCCAAGCTGGAATGGCTACCCACTACAGTGGTAGGTTCTTGAACTGTAGGATGACCAAGGAGAGCTGCAGTTGTGGAGTAGAACTGGGGTGGTAGGAAAGCTGTGTGTGTTAGAGATGGCAGAGCCTGAAACATGGAACTTCTGCAGTCTCTGAGAGCCCAGAATATCATTAGAGTCTCAGAACTTGTACAGTGTGATACAGGAAGCTGCTAGGTTTTGGTTTCCTTAAATGTGATTGATTATTTGCTATTCTCTTTTTGAAAACAGTGTGCTCTTACTCTTCTCTTTCTTTCTTTCTTTTCTTTTTCTTTTTTTTTTTTTACAGAATATACATTTTTGAGACTCTAGACTTACTAAATGTTGGAATTTTTAAAGACTTTGGGATTTAAGAAGTTGAGAATGTTTTATGTTATTATTAACATATCATACTTTGGGGACCATGGCAGGAAAAGTCCTGTTTTGATAGGGATGTACCATAAAATTATGAATCAAGTGAATGTTTTCCCCCATAGTTACTTTGAGTCAGGTTATTTTATCGGTTTAATAGAAATGAAACTACTTCACCACCCTGTTTGGTGCTCAAAATGAAAAGAATCTGGATATGAATTCATGGACATCTACAAGGCCTCTTACTGAAACACATTTTCATCATACAGGTTTGATTCTTCTTCTGTGTCACTAATGTACATTTCCTTACTGCTCTCTATTACACGGTCGTCAGCCCTGCAACCATACACAACCAACAAAAACAGACTCAGCAGGTTACCTTCATGTATTTCAGCATACTTACTCATACATACTTGACAAGGAAGGAGTTGGAAGGAAAACATTGGAAAAGGGATGGAGTGAAAAGAGAACAAGGGGAAAGTGATGCTGTATCTTTTAATTAAAATGTATGGAAATAAAATTTAAATAATAAAAGGGGATAGAGAAATTGCTCAGCAGGTAAGATCCCTGGATGTTATTACAGAGGACCCAGGTTCCATTCCCAGAAGCCACATGGTAGCTAACCATTTGTCCCAGGCATATCCTGCCCTCTTCTGGCCTCTGTAAGTACCATGCAAAGACACATGCAGGCAAAATACCCATATAACTACAATTTTTTTTTAAAAGTTAGAAGAAGGAAATAGTGGAATTCTCTACAGCAATGTCACAGTTCTGAGACAGACAGCAGTCAGGGCTTGTTAAAATGAACTCCTTGTTAAAATGATCCTGTGTGGAAGCAGCTGTGGCCTTCTTCTGAGTCAGCCTGCTCTGAGGCAAAAGAAGCCTTATTTGCTTAGCAGAGCCATCCAACTAAGAGCAGCGACCACAGTGCTGATAAGTGACTTTTCCTTTGTGTTTTCTCTATTTATGTTCTCTCTCCTTTGTTATTGTAAAAAGAGCAGAATTCTGTATGAACATGTCTAGGCTCCCCAAGTAAAATCCCCATGATTTTCTTGCTTAGGGAAAGCATTGCTTTGGAAATGACTCCCCTGTTCTCCTTGCCTCCTACAGGTAAGAAATCTTTCTCAGGTCTTCTGTCTTGGCTCTTGTGATGACTATTCTTGGTAGCCAAACTGACTACCTCTGGAGTTAGCCAATACACAAAAAATTGTGTAAGGGTAATGAAAGACTTTAGGGGCCTGCCTTAAAGAGTTTCAGAGTCCAAAGGAGCCTCTACAACCAGTGGAGGAAAACTAGAACTATTGGTAGAGAAATGAATCTACTCACTCTGTGTTCTTTCAGGCCATGTCTCTGTATTAAAAAAGCATTGTCTCTATAGTGAATGTACTGGCCTATATACATTTACAAATAGTAATTCCTTGGCAATGCAATGCAAGTCTTGAAATTCTCAGTGTCATAGAGAAAGGTGGTAAGATTCACACACAGAGCAATAACTATCAGGTTTCATTGATGGCACAAGGTGAGAGTGGCTAGTGGAAGTTTCTGGTGAGGTCAACCAAGGATTAAATCAATAAAGAGAATCCAAGGGGGGATTCGGGTGCTCAAACTACATTCCTGAGTGTGGCTAGGTATAAGGCTAAAAGTCTATTAATAGTGAAAATCACAGATAAGGTAAAACTGTTTTTTTCTCTCTGCTCTGCTTCCAAAGGCTGTTTTTCAAATGGGCAGGGTAAGCATCCTGGGTTACTAGGCAACCTGTATAAGGAGTAGAGGAAGACCTGCAGCTTTTGGTCTGCTGTAGTACTTTTGCTATCATAAGTTGCTTAAAAGAAACTTCTTAGATCTAAGGATTGCACCTATTGCTTAAAGGTGCAGAAAAAGATAGGATTAAGCTTAATTTACACAAGAAACAGAACCTGGCACCTTCCAGGCCCTCTGACCATGGAGGCCAGGTCCTCAGAGAGTCAGTGGGAATGTTTATTTTTCTCTGCAAACTAGCAAATGCCTGATTACCTTTCCCACTACATCTCAGGGTAAATGCAAGCAATAAATCTCTTAAGCTAAAATCTTGTGCTGATAAACTGAGGAGAACAGAAGTACAAGCAGTGAAGAATTTAAGGTTAGTGAGGTTACCTCAGGATAGTTTTTCTTATCTGCAGGTGAAGTAAAGCCAGGGCATATTTCTATCTATCTAACGGTTGCAAATCAACAATGTGGTAATACTTTGCCCTTGAATGTCTGAAAATGTCTCAAATGAAATACTTTTGCCTAGAAAGTTACAGTGGCCAATGCCAGGCAATAAAGATAATTGCAGGAAGTCAGATTCTAAGTTTACGTTGGAAAAAGGAACAAAGACCTGATCTTGGGAAAGAGGGTTGTTTTTTTCTTTTGCCTGCTTGACTGTCTTCACACATAGTGAAAGTTATCAATATACTCCAGATGCATAGGGGAAATTGTCCCTAATAAATGATCAATCACACTGCCAGAAGCTTTTGCAAATGAATCCCAAGGTAGTAACAACAGGTGGGAAATCTAAAATTTCACACAAGAAATTCACTGCCCCAAACAGCCAATACATTCAAAAGGCAATAACTCCAAAACACCTTGCGTTTAGCCTTAACTCCTCCACCAGAGCCCCCAGTTCTAATGGGTTGACGTAGTCAATGACGATGAATCCGTATTTCATATTTCTGTAGTTTGCAGCAATTGGATATACCTGTGAGAGATTATTCTTAATGAAAGGTTTTGAAATGGGAAGACCCTTCATTAATGTGGATCTCTGAGGTAAGACGATCCACCTTTAATCTCAGCCAGACCTTCTGGTCACAGCATATATATATATATATATATATATATATATATATGTATGTATGTATGTATGTATGTATATGTATATGTATATGTATATGTATATGTATATGTATATGTATATGTATATGTATATGTATATGTATATGTATATGTATATGAAGGAAGCTCCTTCTCTGCCCGATTGTCATGGCTTTGCCTAGGAAGGTCATTCATTTACTCTCTTTAGAGCCCAGTTCTTAGGAATTCTAGTGTATACCGAAGATTATCTGAGACATCCAGCCTCATGAATTGAGTAGAATTCTTGACCTTTCCATTGGTAGACAGCCAGTGTTGGACTAGCTGGAGAGACTGTGAGACATTCTAATAAATCCACTTTCTACCTACATATGGAGATTTATTCTATCAGTTCTGTTCAAGCAGAGAACCTCACTAATACTGTTGTTGTTTTTTTCCCACCTGCCCAGAGGAAGATGTTGTAGCTAACAGTAGTGCTCATAAAGGCATCCTTCCTTGTTCCATTTCTCTCTAAGAATTCAACTTGTTGTGAAGACTACACTTCATATTGTTAAATTGTCAAGAGATTGAAATGAATTTCAGGAATAAAATTCCTAAAGCAATAGAACCATCATCCAGCCTTCTGATGGAAGAAAGATCTATCTTGTCTGTGATCTGATTCCTTGTTTTCTCTCCTGGTTGTCTAAAGTCCCTGTGACAACCAGGTAAAAAGTACCTGAGTTCATCAGACCTCAGTGTGAAGCCATAAAACAGACATTTCATTTTGTGACCTAAAATCTCTCTGTAATTGTTAATATTCTGGGCATCCTTCAACCTGGTGGAGAGGGGAATCACTCCACTCCACATTGTGTAATGGGCTATGCAAGCTAGTCACGTGGTGTCCAGGTGGAAGAAGGGGAAGTGCCTGTGGAGTGCAGGAATATAGCAAGGTCAGCTATTTGAGCCAGGGGCCAGTGCTGTTGTAATGGAAATCTCTGCAGATCTGGAAAAGGTCTGTGTCTTGGGTGGAAGGCAGGGCCAGGAACCACTCATTGTACAGTCTTTAAGCACACTGTTACCCTAAGGAAGGTGCTCTTGTCACTCAGGCCTCACTAGCCAATCAGGCCCTGCAGTCTGACCTGCCAGTCAGAGGAGAGTGGTGGGGGTGGGCTTTCCAGGGCCAGGCTGCAGGCTTGTCTTTGTAACAGAGTGTATACCAGTGGTTTTGTGTGCTGCCTGTGCTGTTGGAAGGAGCAGAGGAGAGAGCATGGGTTAGCTGGGAAGCCATGGCATGGTGAGCAAGAGGCTGCTGTCCCTAGGTCAGGAGGAGCAAATGGTGAGCCTCAGAAGCCATTATGGCAGTCCTCTCTGGGGTTGGGTGGGAACCTGTAGCCAGACTCCCTGTCCTGTGAGGTCCCATGAGGCCATTGCAACTCCCTAAACCCAGGTTTAGGCCTCTGACTAACAGTGCTCTGTGGGCTGCCTTTGCTCAGAGCATTGGGAACAGGGAGCTAGGGGCTGAAGAGATGGCTCAGTGGTTAGGAGTACATGCTAAGTACATTACCCCAGTTCAATTCCCAGCACCCACTTGGTGGCTCACTACTGTCTGTAACTCCAAGGTCTGACACCCTCACACAAACATACATGCAGGCAAAACACTAATTCACATAAAATAAAAAGTAAAAATAAAAATAAAAAACTGCTCTCAGTAAAAATTTTTTAAAAATTAAAAAAAAGAAACATCTTTGTAGTCAAGGTCAACATGTTTTTAGTGCATCCATGGAAGGCAGGCAGCCAAATTCAGAAAGGGCTAGTTTCTCCACTATCTTCTAGAAGTTTTGTACTTTGGATTTAATATTTAAGTGAAAGATTCATCTGCAGATAATTTTGTGGAGATTATAAATGGCATCTCTTGTGTTGAGTACCACTCCACTATTAAGCTGTGATCTATAATTGTAAAATTGGTGATATAAAGGATTTAACAATGCTTAGGAAATAGTAAGTCATAGAAAGTAGAATTTAGTTAAGGGAGGGCCTCCTCTAAAATACGAGAAAGGTAAGTATATGCTAACCAGCCCTGTTAGAGATTAGGATTCTAGGATACACATTTGTTCACCAGGATTATCCAGGCATTTGCCTCCAAACTATGTATGACAAAGGAGATATCCCTGATTTTCAAGCAGCCACTAGGCCCATCCTTCTATCAAAGAACAGGCCTCTAACAAACTGCTCAGGGCACTACAGGGTCACAGCCAACCTTAAGGCACGGTGTGAAGGGTCCAGTTTTCATGTTCTGACAGAGGGACAAGGTAACGACTATTTGTAAAGAAAAACACTGTTGTGTTGGGGCCTGGCCTGATCAACAATACTCCCTTTAGGCCCTCACACAGAGAGAAGGACGGTGCTTCAGAGAGCCAGAAAAGGCCTGGAGTCTAGGACTTGGGAGCTTTCTCTAAGGACCTCATATATTCAGAATAAAATAGAGCTCCTTCTTTAAAACCAGGAACATGCTAGGGAGAGCTGGTAATGATCTGGGGCCAGGACCTTTGTGGAGGGGTTGCTTCAGATCCTGGAATAAAATACTTATTACCACAGGGCACTATGGTTATCAACCCCAAGGCCACTGTGTACTTAGCCTGTCACCTCTACCTCAGGACCCTGTCACTGAAGAATGACCTGCTGTTTCAGGTTAGTGATGTATGTGCTTAAGGAATAATACTGGGACTATCTTTGCTGTGAGTTTCCCATCTGCCTAAGTGGCTAGACTTGCAATCTCCTGATCCTATTTAAATGTTCAAAGTATAACTGGAGCCTGAACCTAAAAGAAAGTTAAGGATGACAGAACATGTGGAATGCAAAATCTAGGCTGGCTCCTCTTTGAGCATTAGCTAGAGATCAATGCATGCTATAATTAATGAAATTTTTCTTTATTAATCTCAAGTATATGGAGTGATTTCTCCTTTGGAAGGCACATTAATTCTTGAACAACTGCACCTCCAGCTATTTAGAAAAATGTTTCTGAGATAAACTCTCCTATGTAGACTCAAGTGACCTTGATTCCAGTCTGTTGATCCCCAGGGAAATGACCTTGGTGTCCATGACTAAACATTATAAAGTCTTAAATTAAGTGACTCTACCACATCAGAGTTTTAAAATTCCCCATTTGTGTCATGTAGTTGTCTATCCATTGTCAGAGGGAAAGGATTTGCATGTGGAGCATGGCTTCTGCCTTCAGAGGAGATAGGAGGAATAGTTTATTGTGTGCACTTCAGGGGGAAACAGGGTAGGCAATCAGCTGCTAGAATCATCATTATGAAAAAGGACCTGAATTTGGCAGGGCAAGTGATTTTGTAGTTTCCCAGCATGTTTTAATTCCTGTCATGTGAATGAACACAGACCAGATTGGTGGGTGTACAATTTGAGAAAGTTAGTTTGAGCCCATGAATATTGAATTCTAATTAGATAACTCTCCTTTGCAGATATGTTCAGTCTTGCTTGACAAAATTAAGTCAGTTCAGAAGATTGAGAAATAGACCATTGCCTGTAACTCTGTGTCAGGTTACAGATCTTAGCAGCCAACATGTGCATGGGGGCAAGAGCAATCAGTGTTTTATTAATTGCATTTCCTCAACTAGGGAAGGTCCTACTCTTTTTTGTTTTTAAGTCAATATAGCTAAGTTTTTTTAATCTTAAAAATAAATTACTTTTATCATGCTAAAAAGACAATTATTGTTATTTTTTACATTTCTTTTTCTTTAAGTGCATTTCTTTTTTAATCTCCATTTGTTTCTCTTTTCCAATGTTTCTTGGTCATTAATAGTTTCATTACCTCTCTCTCAAGTGCTGTTGATTTTTTTAATTTCTGTTTGGAGCAATTTTTCCTGTAGGCTTGCCTCATGCTATGTAATTGAGCATTGTTTTGAAAACCTAATCCTTCCTCTGGTGCTGGAAAGATAGTCCTTAAACTCCTTCTAGGCTGGGTCTTGACTGGTCAGTGAGAAGGAAACATAGACCAGTGAGTCAGTGTCCTCCAATCTCTCTGGCTTTTATTGGGGACATAGAAATGAAGAGGGACCTTGGCAAGAAAGGACTTTAATGACCAACTTTGAAGCTGCTGTAGTGACAGTGCAGAAAGGGAGGGACAGGAAGGAGGGTGACATTTCCTGCTTTGGCAGTAGTTGAGATTAGCAATGTGGTAGGTAATCAATTTCAGATGCTCCATAAATGTCCTGACTGGTCATTTCTTGGGATCCACAGACCCAGACAATCAAGAATCTAGATAAAGGACTAACCTTACCATGAAACCAAATTACTGTAGTTGCAGGAGTTCAACCAAGATAGAAGATCTGGGTAAAATGATGTGGCCCTGCCTAAGAGGAATATTATTTTTCTGGTTTGAGATGTTCAACCTGAGGGAAAAGGTGTGACTTATCTTTGGTGTGTTCTCACACAAATCTGCAGTTTCTGGAGCACATGGCCCTAAATCCTGCTTCGACTTTTCTAAATAGTTTTTTGAGAGTATAACTACATCATGTCCACAGTCTCCTTCCTGCATGCAAGGCCTACCATTGCCCCTCATGTTTTTTAATTCATGGCCTGTTTTTGCTTTAAAAATAGTTAAACAGTAACAACACTTGATTTTTTAGTGTGACCTATATTTGGCTGTAGGAGTTCCCAGCTAAGAAGCAAATGGTTGGCTGCATTGTACAGAGTGTGTAATGGATTGTTCACACAAAGCACTCCATGCCTTGAAAGAGGGACCAGAAATAGTGCAGAAGACTTCAAGAATTTCCACTAAAATACTAGGGAAATACCTGTATACTGGGGTAGAATTGCAGAGCAGGGAAGGCCTGTGCTGTCTGAGTCACTTGATCTCTGATCACCCAGTTGGGGGATGTTAATGTCCTGAGGCCCAGCTGGTTGGACTAGGCTAATGTGGGACCCTGGGAAGGTTTAGCAATCCCGAGTACCAATGGGAGGTAGCTATAGAGAGCTGTGAGGGAGACCAGAAGCCATGCCATCGTGAGTGTGGGGTCAGTGTCTTCACTGTCACAGAGCAGGAACAGTTCTTGTGAGCTGCAGAGGTTTCTAAGTTTCGTGTGCTTTGGGGTAGGTAGATAGGACAGATTTCATATCTTGTGACATAATCCACATGGCAGGAAATTGACATGTAATTCTTCTTCCACAATGTTTTCTATGTGGGCATCAGTGGGGCTAGGTTTGCCTGAAACCACAAGGGGACACTACAGTTTGCAAAGCCATAGCAGAAGATCACATCCATTTGCAGAGAGAACTCTAGAGCATGGGACCTCTCTGTTTTGAAGAAATATCAGTAGCTAGAGGGTTAAAAATGTAACAGTTTAAAGTTCATTTTTAGTTAATTAATGGAAGTTGTGATGTCTCTGTTTATTTAATTTCTATAAACATAGAATCATATGTAGTTGGGTAATATTTGTCAAGATCATACTTTTCCTGGCTGAGATTCTTTTGGTCTTTTGATTAAAAGTGGAGTATATTTTTATGCTTTTATTTCTGGCTTTTTCTCTCTATCCCCTTTGTCCTTTCACATTGTACACATTGTTGATTGTTGTACACATTGTTGATTGTTGTAAATCTAGAAGTTACATTGTGTCAATGTGTGTACTGTTTTTTTACGATCCTATTGAGCATCTGAGTGCATTTCCCATTTGCATGTAGCTTTGGAATTAGGTAGCCTGTTATAAAATTTTGGGAATATTCATTGGATTGTATTCAATCCATGCTACAAATTTACCAGAGCCAACATCTTAATATTGATGCATAATATTCCCAAGGATCATTTATTTACTTCTCTATTTATTTAGGTTTTGTTGTTGTTGTTAATCTATGAAAGACCTTTAATTTATTAGATAAAAAGTACTAGGGGGCATAGCAGGTGGCTTAGCACATATTCTTCTTGGGGGTTTTCTGAGTTCATATACCAATACTCAAGTTGGGAGGCCAATAACCACTTGCTACTCCAGATCCAGGATATCTGATCCCCTTTTCTCTGGTCTGTCACCCGTACACACAAGAAGGCATTCTCTCTCATACACAGACATACACATAAAAATAAGGATAAATGTGTTTTCAAAAGTGCTTGTGACTTATAAAGCAACTAGAGCTCATGGCCCTAAATCCTGCTTCAACTTTTCTAAATAGTTCTTTGAGAGTATAACTACATCATGTCCACAGTCTCCTTCCTGCATGCAAGGCCTACCATTGCCCCTCATGTTTTTTTTAATTTAACATGTTTTTGTTTTGTTTTTCTTTTTAGGTGTATTGTGCAAATCATGCACTGTTTCTTTAAAAGTCTGTTATCTTGCATTTGGTTTTAATAAGATTTCTTTTGCTCCTTCTGATGCTTACTTGTATGCAATCATCCATCATATTATTCATAATACACAGGAACTACTATATCTGTGAGAGATTGTGTTGATTGATGATTGATGTGGGAAGGCTCCACTGAGGTTGCAATATCCCTAATCAAATGGACCTGAGATGGATGAGAGGGCTAACTAAGCACAAGACAGTGACCAAGCAAGAGCGAAAGCTAGTAAATAAAGTTTCCCCATGGATTTGCCTTCAGTTGCTAGCTTAAATTTCTAGCCTAAGCTCCCAAAATGATGGATTGTGATCTGGCAATATGAACCAAATAAACCTGTTCATTACCTGAGATAGTTTGGTTAGAGAATTTAATCACAATAAGAAACAAGCAAGTTAGAAGAAAATGTGGTATACCAGAAGTAATTTTGTTAATGCAAAGGACCTTGAATCGATGACTTTTGGAGGAATATTGATGATATGAGTACTTTAGATGGCAAAATCCATAGAAAGTTGTACACATAGCTTAATTGGCTATTCTTGTAGGATTGGGAAGATGGGAGCGTTGAGAGTAATGCATACAGTGGAGCTTGAGGTCATAAGAATTCAGGGGGAACTAGACTCCATGAAAAATTTAACTAGAGGTTATTTGTACAATATTTTGGCCCCAAATCATTCTTGCTTTCTCCATTCCATTAGAAATTGAGTAAGCCATAAATAGAAAATAGTGAGCTGATTTCTTAGGCAATATATTGATCCTGTAGCTTGGTTATTACTGCTGACTCATTCAGGTTCTACAGTGAACAACAAGTGGGGCAGAATGAAATGAAAAGTCTGTGTTTTGTAGAGAAAAACAGCACTATGTAGTTTCAGATGACAGTACCTTGGTGAAGCCAGCAGGAACTTTCAAGAAGACTGTTACCATTAAAGAGAACTCTCTTGCTCTACAGTAGAAGACTATCAGGGTGCCCTAAGTGTAAGACTCTATCAGCTAAACTTTCAATTGAGTAAAGTGATTGAATTGAGTAAAGTGATTTCTAGTCCCAAGATGCAACTTCATAACAGAGCCTGCTGAAACTCTAGTCCAAGCATGGCAGGGTCCATCACAACTTAGAATCCAAATTTGGGGAATATCACCCATGTTGTACTTGTTCTGGAAACAAGAAAGATGCATAATTTAAAGTCGGGGATTCTTCCTCTATGGCATCAGTTTAGCACTGTTGTACCCTTTTATGTTTGGCAGAGTCAGAAACTCAGTGAGGAGGCTATCATGTTCATTGCATGAAACTGTGACAACAAAGCTTGTGTTGTATTTTGAGACCATAGGATGTTGAAATACCCAAGCATGGGACATCTGCCAGGGAGAGCTTCATACAGGAAGGGGAAGTAGCAAAGCAGAGACATGTATGAAAAGTTGTATGGTTAAAGCTATCTAAGCCCTTTGAGAATGAAGCCCCATGTGTCTAAGACAGAGCTATAGAATTTGGTGTTTGCCCTGTTGAGTTTTAGTCTTACCTTGGTCCAATCTTACCTCACTGTGTCCGTATTTCTCCTTTTCTTTTCTTTTTAAATTTATTCTTCTCTCATACAATACACCCCAACTACAATTTCCCCTCCCTCTATTCCTTCCTTGTTCCCCTCTCCCCTAGATTCCCTCCTTCTCCATTTATCTTCAGTAAAGGGCCAATCACCCAGGGATATCAACCAAACCTGGTACAACAAGTTACAATAAGACTAGGCAAAAAAACCTCATATCAAGGCTGGACGAGGCAACCCAGGAGGAAGAAAAGTTCTCAAGAGCAGGGATAGAGTTAGAGAGAACTGAAAGTGTGGTGGAGGTCCATGGATTTCTGATGGCTGGTGTGGCTTCTAGTCCAGCAAAGAGTCTTTGCCTGAGGTTGTGTATGTATTCTTCTGGCTGCTGGGGCCTATACTTGAACAGAGGATGCTGTGGGATAATACTTTTGTACACTGGTTTAATAAAACACTGATTGGCCAGTAGCCAGGTAGGAAGTATAGGCAGGGTGAGCAGATGAGGAGAATTCAGGGAAGAGGAAGGGCTGAGTGAGGAGTCTCCAGCCAGACACAGAGGAAGCAAGATGGCAAGGCAGAACTGAGAGGTACCAAGCCACATGGCTAAACATAGATAAGAATTATGAGTTAGTTTAAGTGTAAGAGATAGTCAGTAATAAGCCTGAGCTAATGGCTTTTATAATTAATATAAACTTCTGAGTGATTATTTTATGAGCAAGCCACGGGGCTGTGGGGGCTTGGCGGGATTGGACAAAACTTCTGGCTACAAATGGCACCCAACGTGGGGCAAGAGTTTACACCTGAAATCTGAGCGAACTTAATAAGAAAATCTAAAACAGAGCCAAAAACAGCTTCCTACTTTGTGTCTCATTTGGGCCATGAGACACCACAGGATATGGACTTGAACATAGCATGAAAATTTTCCACAATGATACACAGAGGTGTCTCCAAGCCACGCAGTGTGGTGCATGGCAGATTTAGCTTTTGCTAGTACAAAAAAAAAAAAAAAGTTTTGGGGCTACTCATTGCTGGATGGAAGCATAGACCCAGAGTCAGCGGTGAGCATTGTCCCCCCCCCCCCGCCCAGATTTGGCCATAAACATAGTTCTGCCATGGTGGGAAGCTGAGGTGGGTGGAGCCAGCAGCCAAATCTGCCATTTCAGTACTAGCCAAGTTGCAGTTTAAAGCAATAAATTCACAATAAGTTTCAGATGGCATAAACCTTAAATGGTTTACAATGTGTGTAAAAGTGTATGTAGGCTTGGAAGGGAGAGAAAAAGGAATATATGCAGTTATATAAAGAAATAATTTTAGAAAATAAAGTCTTTAAAGAGATAGTAAAAGTAATATAAAAAATAAGGTAGATAAAGATGCAGATCACACAGAGAGTCTGGATTATATTGTTTTGGGGATTCTTAACTGAAGAAAGACATTTGATTGTAAAGACTGCTAAGTTAAACCAATATATATTTTAAAGGTATCTTGACTTCAAAATTTTGATCTAAGGATATGTTGCTTTGAAAAGGAGGCTCTGCTTTTGTTTCCACAGGAAGCAAGAGGCTATGGAATTGTCCCAGGTTAAGATGGATCAGATTTTATCAAGCCACACATCCTGAACCTTAACAGATGATACCTATTAACAAAGGTTATAGCCAGTCTTCCCAGGAGTTGATCATTATCATGAATTTTCTCAGGATCTCCATAAGACTACCAGTGCCCCCTATCGACAGGAAGTAGCCTATAACACTATAGCTACATTCCCCCAAAATGGATTATGAATGTTTATCTTTGTTTAGATTGTTGGTTTTACATTGTTATCGGACATAGTCAATCTATTTCTAAAAGGGATAAGGGGATATGATATAAAAATGTAGGATATAGATATGATAGGATAAAAGGGTAGATTATTGAATGTACTTTTAAAGAGCAAAAACTTGTTTAAAATGTTTTACATTGCTATGGATTTTAGTTTATTGATACAAATTTAATTTTGTTATATTGTATGTATATTTCTTCTCTTGTTTAAGGTATTATGTTTGTGCAGCTCATTTGAAATTATAATGTATAATTAAGAAGTACAGATTAATAATTAATCATCCATATTAATCAAACTTATAGTCATGTTAGTTAAGTTTTCTAGGTACACATAGATATATTTCAATTAGGTAGATAATCTTCAGACACTTCAAAGACATACAGAATATGGCATTTAAAATGTTTTAAAAACTTAGACTTTTCTGGACAATGAGACACATCTGCTCCTGGCAGCACCAATTACTTCAAGGAGGAAGATGGGCATTGAAGAAACTCATTATGGAGTTTGCCTTTTTTGTGGCAAAAATTAGCTACTGGTCAAAAATGTGCCCTTGCGTTGACTGATTGACAGTATGTTGTCTAAACTGGATATGCAGGACCCATAAAAAGGTGACCACTGAACATTGCAAGACAAGATTGTCCTTCAGGTTCCTGCTTCACAGGGAGACTGCCAGACATTTTACAGGACACAGGAAGAAGCAACTGAAAAGTTCAAGACCTATAGGCTAAAGATGGATGCCCTAACATTGCAGAGGAACTTTGGATGACTGTCCAGGCAGCTAGCTGTCTCTGTCATTCTAGATTTTTGTAAGTTGCTTACAATGTACTTCCTGTTTACTTAGGTAATATTGTATCCTTCTGGAGTCTTTGATGTAGTTGAAGACTAAATAGTTATAATTATAGTTTTTCTTAGTCATGATAAAAGATAAACTACATATGTAAATTTAAACTCACAAATATAGAATAAATAGAATATTTTCTTTGAATTTGCCAAATATAAATAGACTAGATATTGTTAACTGTAATTCTTGCTTGATAACTGTTGCATTATATGTAATTTTACTATGTTAAAATTAAAACCTTCCTTTTTAATTAGACTAAAAAGGGGGAATGCTGTGAGATAATGCTTTTGTACACTGGTTTAATAAAACACTGATTGGACAGTAGCTAGGTAGGAAGTTAGGTGGGGTGAACAAATGAGGAGAATTCTGGGAACAGGAAGGGCTGAGTGAGGAGTCTCCAGCCACACACAGAGGAAGGAAGATGACAAGGTAGAACTGAGAAAAGGTATCAAGCCATGTGGCCAAACATAGATAAGAATTATGGGTTAATTTAAGTGTAAGAGCTAGTCAGTAATAAGCCTGAGCTAATGGCCAAGCATTTATAATTAATATAAACCTCTGAGTGATTATTTTATAAGTAAGCCATGGGACTGCAGGGGTCTGGCAGGACTAGTCAAAACTTCTGGCTACAAGAGGATGTTCAAGTTGGGGGTAGAGACATGGCAATAAGGTTGGTGGCTGGAGGGTTGGTGGGGGTGTGGGAGCCCATTATCAGGTTTCTCATGGCTTTACTCAGCAGATCTGCATAGAGAGGATGATTAGGACCACAGGCCTGAGTGCAAGTGTCTGAGATGGTCTGCACTTGGCTGTGCTGGGCGGGGCGGGGGGGTCTTTTGCTCTACCCCTTGGTGTCTCTATAAATATCCTGGGGCAGAGACAGTCAGGATATTTATATTCCTAACCATTGGAATAGGTTCCAGGCCCTCTAGAGGCTACCCTTTATTTTCTATCTGTTTATCTCCACAATCTAAATCCTTTTACCTAATATTTCCTGCTGCTTGCACTCAAGAAAACTCTAGGGAGCTGTGGAGTTGGTGGGTAAACACCCTGCATGGGGGATTGTGTTGGTGGGAACAAAAAGAATTGGGAAGTTCCATGGGCTGGTGTCCTGCCTGTTCTTCTGGCTGATGTGGCCTGCACATGGGCATGGGCTATCTTCCTGAGTTGGGTGCTAGAACCTGGCCTAATTTCTCTTTTTCTGAATGAGAATATCTCCTGTGCCATTGTATGTTGCAAAATTTTAACTTGTTACTTTATTTTAGAATATTTCACATTTAAGAGGTTATCTTGAGTATCAGAAGAGACTTTGGACATTTGAACAGTGTTGTGGCTGTTATAGACTATAAAGATTATTAAAGTTAGATTAAATGCATGTTCATTTATTTTTTGCTGTTGTTCTTTGTTCTTATTTAATTATTCTTTTCTCATATACTACATCCTGACCTCAGTCTCCCATTCCTCCATACCTTCTAGTCCTCATAGCCTTCCCACTGTTTCAGATCCACTGCTCCTGTTGGTATATCAACCAAATACTTCATTGTAAGATGCAATTAAACTAGCCACAAACCCTCATGTCAAGGCTGAATTAGGCAACCCAAGAGGAGCAAAAGGATCCAAGAGTAGGGAGAATAGTCAGAGACACCCTTACTCCCACAAACACACCAAGGTAAATAACCAAAGCATGTACAGAAAGGACATGGCACAGACCTATGTAGGATCCATGATTGCTGCTTCAGTCTCTTTGAGCCTCTATGGTCCCTGCTTACTTGATGCTGTGAGAAGTGTTCTCTGGTGTCCTTGACACCTCTGGACCTTATAGTCCTCCCTTCTGCCACAGGGTTCCCAGAGCTCCATCTAATATTTGGATGAGGATCTCTCATCTGCTACCATCTGCTACATGAGGAAGCCTCTCTGATGACAATTGGGCTAAGCACTAATCTATGATAATAGCAGAATATAGTCAGATATCAATTCATAGACTTTTTTTTTTCTTTTTGGTCAGTTGTATTTGGTTCTACACTAGTTCTCTGAACCATCCAACTTCTGGTTCTTGTTCATCCAAGCAGTGTTGAGCATGGGCTCCCTCTTTGGTCTTGGGCCTCAAGTTACTCCAGTAATTGGTTGGTTACTACACAAACTCTGAGACACCATTGCCCCAGAATATCTTGCAGACAGGGTTAGTGTGGGTTGAATATTTTTGTGGCTCAGTTGGTGTCCCATTCCCACCACTGGGGACCTTACATGGATATAGAAGATGGCCAGTCAGACTCCATGTTCTCAAATACTTGGAGTCCTCATTAGGATCACCCTGATAGCTTCTAGAAAGTTTCTACCATACTAGGTTTCCACATCATCTCCTAAGAGCTCCCCTATTGTACTCACCTTTTCTATATTCTCTCCCTCTGTCCCTCTCTTACTTGATATTTTCTGTTCCTGCTCCCAGTCCACTCACAAAATCTATTTATATCTTCCCAGGGAGATCCATGCATTCCTCTGCCTCTACAGCCATCCTTGTAACTTAGCCTCTCTGAGTCTGTGGATTGTACTGTGGTTATTTTTAACTTGACAACTAATATCCACTTACAAGTGAGTAAATATGTTTTTCTATGTGGTTCTGGGTTGCCTCACTCAGGATAATAAACAGCTCAAGAAACTAGACATCAACAAACCAAATAATCCAAATATAAATATGGTACATATCTAAACAGAATTCTCAATAGAGGAATCTAAAATGCCTGAGAAACACTTAAGGAAATGTTCAACATCCCTAGCCATTAAGGAAATGTAAATCAAAATTACTTTGGTATTTCACTTTACACCTGTTAGAATCGCTAAAATCAATAACACAAGTGACAGCTCATGTTGGCCAAGATGTGGAACAAGGGGGACTCTCCTCCACTGCTGGTGGGAATGAAACTTGTAAAGACACTAAGGAAATCATCATGGCAGTTCCTCGGATAATTGGGAATCTATCTACCTCAAAACCCAACTATACCACTCTTGGCATATACCCCCCAAATGCTTCTCCATTCTGCCACAAAGACATGTGCTTAACTATGTTCAAAGCTGCTTTATTCATAATACTCAGGAACTTCTGTGTCTGTAAGAGATTGTGTTGATTGATGATTGATGTGGAAAGGTTCTTCCAATGAGTTGGCAATATCTAGGCAAGTTGGCCTGGGATGGATAGGAGAGCTAGCTGAACACAGGACAGTGACAAAGCAAGTGAGAAGCCCAGGAACTAATGTTTGCCCATGGTTTTTACCTTCATGTTCTGTTCCAAGCTCCCACAATGATGGATTGTGATTTAACAAAATCAGCTAAATAAACTTACCTGAGATGATTTTTTTTTTCTGAGATGATTTTGATGAGAGGATTTAATTACAGAAACAGAAAAGCAAGTTAGAACAAAAATAAAATGGAACAGCAAAAGTGATTGTGTTGCTGGGAAGAACCTGGGAATGATGTCTTTTAGAGGAATGTAGAGGATATCAGGACTTAAATAGCAGAAGTCATAGAAAGCTCACACAGAGCTCATTTGGTTGGTCTTGCAGGATGGGGAAGATGGGACTTTTGAGAGTAATGCATACAGAGGAGGTCAGTGTCATAGGATTTAAGTGGGAAATAGACTTCATGAAAAATTAAGCTAGAGGTCATTTGTGTCTTATTTTGGCCTAAAATCTTTCTTATTCTGCCCTTGCCCTGAGAAATTGAGTGAGGTAAAATTAAAAAGTAATGGGGCTGATTTCTTAGATGGAATATTGAATCTGTTGGATGCTTATTACTGATGACTCATTCAGATCTACAGTGAAGAAAAACAACAAGTTGGGCAGAAATAAATGACAACAAAAGGTAGTTTCAGACGGCAGTCATGTGCTGAAACAGAGGCAGGGATTTTCAAGGAGATCACCATTAAAGAGAAGGCCCTTTTTCTACAGTGGAAGCCTAACTAGGTTCTGTAATGACAGCAGGTTAAGCCTTCAATTAATGGAAGGATTAGACAAAGTGATTCCTATCACCCAGAATCAGCTTCATATAAAACCTGCTGCAGCTGTAGTCCAGTCTCTGCAAGGTCCATCTCAATTAAGAAGCCAAACTTGTGCTGGCTCTGGAAACAAGAAAGAATCAAAATTTCAGGTCTTAGATTCCTGGTCTGTGGTTTCAGTTTGGCATTCTTACAGTCATCTATGGTTGGCAGAGTCATTGGCCCAGTGAGGATCCTGTGAAAGTTCATTGTTTGAAGCTTTGAGCATGAAGCCTGGGTTGCATTTGGAGATCACAGGATGTTGAGATACCAAAGCTGTGAGACATCTGCCATGGAGAGCTGCATATAGGGAATGGAAGTAGCCAAAGAGATATATGAGAAATTTCAGGAAAATGAGACACCTAAGCTTTGAAACGGAAGCCCCATATGTCTGAGACAGAACTGTAAGATTAGGTGTTTGCCCTACTGATTTTCAGTCTTGCCTTGGTCCAGTCTTCCCTCACTGTGTTCCAGTTCATCTATGGGAATGGGAATGGATATTCTGTGCCAGTGTATGTTGGAAAGATGTAACATGTTTTCTGATTTTACAAGCTAACAGTCAAGTGGTAACCTTAAGTGTCCAAAGAGACCTTGAACATTTGAAAGGGTAGGTTCTGTTGAAGACTATGAGGATCATTGAAGGTAGACTAAATGCATTTAGATCATGGGGTGACCATAAGCCTATAATGACTTTGGTCAGAATGTATTCATTTGAATTAAAACCCACCCAGATAGGATGATGTATTTGAATACTTGTCTCTCTATAGTGGCTCTCTTTTGGGTGCTTGTGGAATTTTTAGTAGGAGAAGTCTTTCTGAATGAAATTCCTCATTAGGGGAGGGATTTGAGTGTCTTTAGCATCAACCCATTTCCTATGCAGCTGTACCCCCAACCCAAGCAACAACCCCCACAGTGAGCAAGACATCAGACACATACCACAGAACAGCTACACAGACACCTTCCCAGTCACAGCAGACAGTTTCTGATGTTATTAGCATGCTTCTAGGTACAACTCCATTGCCACCAAAGTCCACCAACATTGGAATGGGATTGTTTTACTCTCCAGGCCTCAGAGAAACAAATAGGATCACGACAACACCTTCAACACCATTAAGCACACCAGAGGATACCATCCCATCATCTGGAACTGGGACACCCACTCTTCCTGAGAAGTCAGCTTTAACTCCACTCTCACTAACACTAGACAAAGTCACTGACACAAACAAACTTTACCCATGACAAGTTTGGCAGTTACAAACACCTCTTCACCAACCACAGCCACCCTGAGGAAAACTGTTCACAGCAAAGTCCTATCTGAGACTCAGGAAAATGACACTGCAACTGTTTCCCCAACCCCAACAACAATGTCCACAATGAGCAAGCCACCAGACCCACACCACAGCACAGTCATGCAGACATCTTCCCAGCCAGCACAGGCACTGGTATAGCCCAGTCACCTGAGTATTCCACAGCCCTTGTCCTTAGCTCATGTTCTTTGTGACTGGCTGTCATGTCTTATACCACTGCTATACATGGTATCACTAAATCCTGTAAGATATAGTTGAAACAATTGATATTCAGTGCTAACCTGAGTTTTTGTAACCTGAGTTTTTGTCAATTTTGTTGTTTTTGTTTTGAAGGCAAGGTTTTTCTGTGTAGCCCTGGTTGTCCTGTAAGTAGCTGTATAAACCAGGCTGGCCTGAACTCAGAGATCCAAATTACTCTGGCTTCCATGTCTTATGATTAAATGTGGGCCATCATCCCTGGGTCTTTTTGTTTTTATATTATTGTGTGATGGGCCACCAACACTGGAATGGGATCATTTTACTCTCCAGGCCTCAGAGAAACAAATAGGATCACGACAACACCCATACATGTGTACAACAGAAAGTGTGATACTGGGAGGAGTGGACTTGGCAGGATTCTTCCCAGAAGAATCTCTACAAAGATGTGATGCAAGACACAAGTGTAGGTTTTTGTACATTTCAAGCATATGCTGTTTTGCTGAGCTTCACCCACATCTTGAATTTTGAAATCTGGCAGAGTGTATCATTCTTTTTCCCAGGATGGCAGTAATCATGACATTAAAACTGCCTGAGCCTTCTGAGTCATACAATTGCAGCTGTGTGACATTCTTCCTACCTATTGTATTTATTTTGAATTCTTTTGAATGAATATGCCTCTTTTGCCTATATACATGGATATTCACATGTGTGCCTGGTTCTCACAGCAATCAGAAGATGGCCTTACAATCCCTGAACTTGTAGTAATGGATAGTTGTAAGCCCCCATGTAAAACTAGCAATTGAGCCCACCTGTTTGCATGACCAGCAAGTGCTCTTAAATGCAGAGCCATCTCCACTGTCTATGTTGTTTATTTATGATCAACATTTACATTGCTAATGTTTCCGTCTGTTCATTTATAACTTTAAAGATGCATTCCCTTTTAGTAAGATCTTATTTTTGTTATAGTTTAAACTGGTTTCTGGAAAATGAAAACAGAATTTGAATGTATGCATAATTCTTTGTAGAAACTTCCATAAAACTTGTGAGTTCTTTCTACCTTTTTTGTACAATTTATTTTTTATGGAGGAGTCAGGGTGATTGATACTAATATGTAACTCTGGCTATCCTGAAAATCACTGCATAGGCCAGGCTGTCATGCAACTCAATTAAATTCACCTGACTTTGCCTCCTGAGTGCTAGAATTAAAGGCATGAGCCAATACACCCAGCCTGCCCATCTTTTTTGTAGTTAGTGATTGTTCATTCAATTTCTCAGATACGTACTTTTATCTGTTTGCTTGCCTCTCTCTTTATGTCTCTTTATAGGCATTTCTTCTGCCTATATCCTAGACAAAATGTTTAGAAATGACAGGTGTGAACCTCATTGTTCAGTTTTGAGTTGATGATTAGAACTTCTGTGTCATGGGATAAGTGTGGGGAGCCCTAGAATTATACAAATATATTGTCAAAGAAGTATAAATCAGCATGCTGTCAGTATCACACTTTCTGTTGTACACATGTGTGGGATATTTTAGACTGCAGTGACCTATGATGATGTGCATATCAACTTCACTTGGGAGGAGTGGACTTTGCTGGATTCTTCCCAGAAGAATCTCTACAAAGATGTGATGCAAGAGACCTACAAGAGCCTCACTGCTATAGGTAAGACTGAATTTTCCATCACATTTAAAATAAGGGGACAGCTCTTCCTTGGTTATTGATACTCTTCTGTAATTTTGATTGCAAAAGAAGAAGAATGAGGGGAATAAATCTGGCATGGTTCTAAGGCTCAATGAAGATAGTAACTTAAATTTTGCACAGTTTCCCATAATATATCATTCATTTTCTGGTACTGTATTTTAGGCTACAGTTGGGAAGACCATAATATTGAAGAACATTGTCAAAGTTCTGGAAGAAATGGAAGGTACTTTTCATGTGTAAGATGATACAAATGTGCCTAAGGAGAAATTTTAAAGTGTCCTGGAAGTTTTAAACAAAAGCAAGAGTATAAACAAGCACATTTTCATGATCCTCCTGCCTCCGCCTCCTTCAGCAAATCCTACCAGCATGCGCCACCACTACCGGCTAAATAAGCACATTTTAAAGTGTACTAGTGATTCTTAAATTCTCGCAAAACCAAATATCTCAATGTCAGGGAGCTGATACATGTTTGCAAGACATTTCTCTAAGAAAGAACACAGGGGAACAATGTCTTGACTGATATCCCCATTTGAATTACAGCTCCATGATAGCTCTGCTATAGAACAGCCAATCTGTTTAATTTAATGCCACTCAAATATTATAAAAGGTATACATGTTGAATAGGTGATAAGTATATATCCAAAACGTTCTAATATGCAAATAGTTCAGAGTAAACTAGTGTTACTCATATACTTGTGATTTTTATAAGTTTAGTGAGAGGGAGTTTATGACAGTTAAAAAAAGTTGTCGTGGAGAAAACTTAATCCCCATTTTATGAGGAACAGAAAGTCAAGCTGTGTGAATGCAGTGTGGAAACATTTTATTTGTTAGTCTTCCTTTATCAGTATATCATATGTCACTCTGGATACAAGCCATGTGAGTATAGAGATATGGAAGGAAGCAACATAACTCTCTCTGTCACACAGAGCAATTAGAAGATTTGTAGTAGTCCCCACTTGGAGTATAATTTTTGAATGTGATACAAGTTTTAAATTAATTGGTTTTCCAACTTCATTGGGAATACAACAACAAATTCTTGCTGCAGTAAAGTTCTATGATTATTGGAATGTATAAATATGTCTGTTTTTCCTGGTTTACTTTTCAAATGGAATATTACTCTCACTATTGAAAATTTATGAATGCAAGAAGTATGTTAAACCTCTGAGTTCTTCCAGTTCTCTTCAAATATGTGAGGAATCTCATATAGAAATATGATGCTACAAATGTGGACCCTGTAATAAAGGCTCTTACCATTATAGATACCTTCAAACACACAAAACAACTCTACTCTAAGGGGGAGACTATGAGTGTAAACTTTAAGATCTTATTTGTCTTAAATATTAGGACAAATTATAATTAGGTCATACAGATATAAATATTCATGAATGTGATACAGCTTTTACATGTGCCAATTATCTTTACAGGTACATAAATTATCATACTGGAGAGAAAGCCTCTATATTTACTCAGTGTGCAAAAGCCTTTTCATATCACAGTCATCTTCAGAAGCAAGGAAGTATTCATACTGAAGAGAAGCCCTATGATTGTATTCAATATCCTGAAGCCTTTGCACACAACAGTAGTCTCCAAATACATAAAGAAACATGTACTGGAAAGAAAACCAATGAAAGTAATCAGTGTGGTAAAGCTTTTCCAAGTCATGATCATCTTCAAATATATAAAAGAACACATACTGGAGAGAAACCCTATGAATGTTCTGAGTCTGGTAAAGCCTTTTTATGTGCCAGTAGTCTCCAAAGATACAAAGGAACACATACAAGAGAGAAACCCTATGAATATAGTCAATGTGGTAAAGGAATTGCATATGTCAGTAATCTCCAAATACATGAAAGAACACATGCTGGAGAGAAACCCTACAGATGTAATCAATGTGATAAAGCCTTTTCGCAACACAGTCATCTTCAAATTCATGAAAGAACACATTCTGGAGAGAAACCCTACAAATGTAATCAATGTGGTAAAGCCTTTGCACAACACAATGCTCTCCTTATACATAGAAGAACACATTCCGGAGAAAAACCTTACATATGTAATCAATGTGATAAAGCCTTTTCACAACACAGTCACCTTCAAATGCATGAACGAACACATTCTGGAGAGAAACCCTACAAATGTAATCAATGTGATAAAGCCTTTGCACAACACAATGCTCTCCTAATACATAAAAGAACACATTCTGGAGAGAAACCCTACATATGTTATCAATGTGGTAAAGCATTTGCATGTGCCAGTAGTCTCCGAATACATGAAAGGACACATTCTGGAGAGAAACCTTACAAATGTAATCAGTGTGATAAAGCCTTTTCACAACACAATGCTCTCCAAATACATAAAAGAATACATTCTGGAGAGAAACCCTACAAATGTAATCAATGTGATAAAGCCTTTGCATGTGCCAGTAGTCTCCAAATACATGAAAGAACACATACTGGAGAGAAACCCTACAAATGTAATCAATGTGATAAAGCCTTTTCACAACACAGTCATCTTCATATGCATGAAAGAACACATTCTGGAGAGAAACCCTATAAATGTAACCAATGTGGTAAAGCCTTTTCACAACACAATGCTCTCCTAATACATGAAAGAACACATTCTGGAGAGAAACCCTACAAATGTAATCAATGTCATAAAGACTTTTCACAACATAGTCATCTCCAAATACATGAAAGAACACATTCTGGAGAAAAACCCTATAAATGTAATCTATGTGGTAAAGCCTTTACATGTGCCAATAGTCTCCGAAGACATGAAAGAACACATTCTGGAGAGAAACCCTACAAATGTAATCATTGTGATAAAGCCTTTTCACAGCACAGTCATCTTCACATGCATGAAAGAACACATTCTGGAGAAAAACCTTACAAATGTAATCAATGTGATAAAGACTTTTCATGTGTCAATCATCTCCAAATACATGAAAGAATACATACTGGAGAGAAACCCTATAAATGTAATCAATGTGGTAAAGCCTTTATATGTGCCAATAGTCTCCGAAAACATGAAAGAACACATTCTGGAGAGAAACCTTACAAATGTAATCAATGTGATAAAATCTTTTCACAACACAGTCATCTTCAGATGCATGAAAGGACACACTCTGGAGAGAAACCCTACAAATGTAATCAATGTGGTAAAGCCTTTTCACAAAACAGTTATCTTCAGATGCATGAAAGAACACACTCTGGAGAGAAACACTACAAATGTAATAAATGTGGTAAAGACTTTTCATGTGTCAGTCATCTCCAAATACATGAAAGAACACATACTGGAGAGAAACCCTACAAATGCAATCAATGTGATAAATCCTTTACACGAAACAGTAATCTTCAGATGCATGAAAGAACACATTCTGGGGAGAAACCCTACAAATGTAATCAATGTGGTAAAGCCTTTGTATGTGCCAATAGTCTCCGAAGACATGAAAGAACACATACTGGAGAGAAACCTTACAAATGTAATCAATGTGAGAAAGGCTTTTCACAACACAGTGCTCTCCAAACACATAAAAGAACACATACTGGAGAGAAACCCTACAAATGTAATCAATGTGATAAAGACTTCTCAAGACACAGTCATCTCCAAATACATGAAAGAACACATTCTGGAGAGAAACCCTACAAATGTAATCAATGTGGTAAAGCCTTTTCACAACACAGTAATCTTCAAATGCATGAAAGAACACATTGCTGGAGCGAAACCCTCCAAATGTAATCAGTGTGGTAAGGACTTTTCACTACACAATCATCTCCGAAGACATAAAAGAACACACTACTGGAGAGAAACTTTATAAATGTAATCAGTGTGATAAAGGCTTTGTTGTGCCCATGTTGCAAGAACCCCAAGCAAGACCACCAGAGAGCCAATATCTGATGCAAGTACAAAAGGGTTTGTTGATAGTAAGCAAGCCCAGGCTTGTTCCTTGTCCAACACCCTGCCTATGCAGGTGAAGGAGTAAGGCCCTGAGCTCTCAGAGTGAGGGGTTCTTAAAGGAAAAAAACCACAAGCTTGGGAGTACAAGCCTTTGCATTTCAGAGTCATACTTCAGTTAACAGGAACATTTAGCCAAGAGAAGAACTACAGAAGACAAAATATCTTTGGATACTTTCCCAGTACTATTGGAGACTTTGATGAATTAAGCCTTTGTTTTAGCTATTTCTTGGCCAGCAGCCTACCCACCCTGGGGAGTTGGGATTCACCTTGACCGGAATCTTAGCTTGGTATTTATGTCTCTGGAACTTGGTTCAGCTTTTGTCTTAGTATTGCTAGAAATGAAGTTTTCTTTAAAATGGAATTTGACTTGCTATCTCAGCTTTCACAACATGGTAATCTTCAAATGCATGAAAAACAAATTCTGGAGAAAAACCCTATGTATGTAATCAATGTGGTAAAGCCTTTGCATGAATCAGCAGTCTTTGAAATCATGAAAAATCATACTACAGGGAAAGCCTATAAATGTAGTGAGTGTACACTTTATGTTAATGTTTATATAAGAGTAAAACTTTTAGTGTGTAATTGGTTTGTTAAAGCCTTTCATTTTACAGTGGTCTTTAAGGACCTGAAAAACTAATACTGAAGGAAATTTTGTTATAAAGGATTTGATAAGTTCTTTCCCAGTCTTAATTCAGTTACACAAGATTATGCTGGAGAAAAAAACTGACAAGTTTCACCAATCTCTTCAAGAATTACGATGTCCCTCTTTGTTTTGTTTGCACTTGTAAGTTCATATGGACAAAAGACATGAATTTAAATAATGAGGTAATCCCTTTATATTCCACAGTTCTTTTATTACATGAAATACATATCCAGTTGTAAAACTTAATGTATGTGTATTAGTGCCTTTTCTGTTGCTGTGATAGAGCATTATGCCTTAGTCAACTCATGAGTGAGCCCTTGGTTGCAGAGGGATGCAGGATCACCATGAAAGTGGCATGGCAACAAGTGTCAAACATGGCAGCTAAAGCAGAAAATTAAAAACTCACATCTTCCACCTGCAGCATGAATGTGAAAGTGGGAACTGGAAATAGTGTGTGGATGTGAACTCTCATGCTCACTCCCAGGGACTTATTTCTTCCAGCAGGGCACACATTACCTAAATCTTCTCAAATGATACCACCAACTGAGAAAGAATGATTTCTCTGACTGCAAACCTACATGCTTGCTCTGCTTGCTTTCTGTTACATAAATCAGTTCATGATGAAGAAAAACTCTGTAAATAAGCCTTTTGATGCTTCAGCACCTGGGTTACAGTAATAAATACTTACAAGGGAAAAAAATATTGAGTGAAAATCTGATTATTAAAATACTTGTTTTAATTTTAATTATGTGATCTCAGTGTGTCTTTGTGTGGGTATATGCTTCCTGGTTCCTAAGAAATTTAGACACTTGGATCTTCTTTTAGCAGGAATTACAGGAAGTTGTTAAAAACCTGACCTTCATCTTGGGAATCAACTTCTCTTAACTGCTTGGCTATGTCTCTCACCCTGGAAGTATTTTAAAACCTTCATATATCATCTTGATGTCAGAAAATAGGAAATAATTCATACAAGAGAAAAATCTGATTCAGGTAAAAGGATTGGTAAAGACTTTAGGCATCATAGTTGTCTTCAGTTTCAAGAAAAAAAATCTTGCTTCATCTCTTTTTCATCATAGCCTAGAAGGAAGTAAATAATATTTGCCATGTTCACTCAAGATAGATAGTGGAGATCACTGCATTGTGGTTTCTATTTTGCACCATTTGAGGTAGATACTAAAGTGTGCTGTATGTGTGGCAAATCCATTTAGTAAAGTTTTTATTTTTGTTCTTATATTCTTTCTTTGACTCCTGTTCATCATCTGTTGTGTTTTCACTTAGTAATAGGTATTTTTCTGCTATAATGTATAAAATGGGATGCCCATCATCTAAGTGGTCCATTGTTTATTTAAATATCAGGCAGTGTGTGGTCATACTTTTCAAGTAAGTGTATCTATGAAAGGGTGGTCAGTTGTTTTTTCCTGTTTTTGTTTTTCATATTTGCACAAATTTCATTGAAATGGTGTTTATTATCCAGCTTGGCTTCAATTTCAGGGATATTAGTCAGGGATACATTTGAACTCATGATCCTATGTGTTACCCTCCTGAGTACAAGTCCAAGTATAAATAATGTACCCCCGATGTATGCTGTTTTATTAGCATATTTAAACATATGTTAATGTTAAAATGCTTAATAGAAGAAAACATAAGAAACATTAAATATCTCATATGTGTCCAAAGCTTCATTTTCATATATCTGGTAGAGATGTAATAATGTAGGATAACCAGCAATCAACTGTATATTTCACAACTTAGCTTAATGTGCTCAGGATATGTGTATATTATTTGAAGTTCCATGTTTCTTCATGTCCACATTATTCATCCTTTTGACACTTCAACTTGAAGTACTGCATTCTAAGGGTATTATACAGAGATGCCAGATAATGTAATGGCAATGAAATTTATTTGAAATAAAATTCTGGTTTTTATATTTGTGTGTGTGTGTGTGTGTGTGTGTGTGTGTGTGTGTGTGTGTGTGTGTAATAGGATTTATGGTTTGGGGGCCATGACACATATGTGGAGACTAGGAGACAACTGTGTGGGGTGTCCTTTTTTTCTTAGACATATAGTGATCAAGATGAATTTGCCAGTCTCACACACCACAGACATTTCCCACTGAGATGTATTACTGATTCTCAAATAAGATTATTTGAAACATTATATCATTAAAAAATTGTCTTCTTTTCAGATTGTAAACATACTTTCATCCAAGGATAGTGGAAATCAGGACAATTTGAATAATAAATCCTATTTGCAAATGAAAATTATATACTGCTATCACTTTCTTTTGGAATGTGTTAGTTTATTCTGAAGTCTAAACACTTTTTCATAACACTTTCTCAGAACCAAACATGAATGCCAGAGAATTGTTTCAGTTGATAAAGTGGGTTGCTCCTTAGCCTGATGACCTGAATTCAATCTCTAAGAAACCTATAATACTTCTAGAAATTTTTCTTTTATATCTAAACTTGGGCTGTGGCATATTCACACTCCCACAACAGCTCATACATGAGGTGACTTGCAGCCAAACAACACTATGGGTTTCATCTCTAAAACTCATAAAAGAGAAGTAGATAATAGACACATTTAAGTACAATGTCCTCTCATTGCCACATATACAACAAGCACAGGTAAAAACACACAAATTAAGCATTTTTTAATGGAAAAAAATTAACAAAGTGAAGAAAATAACCCAATTATTGAGAACATGTGGAATGATTTGACAAATTATTACTATCCAATTTCAAGAAGTATTACTGTTCACCAAAACATTCCTAGTTCTTTGTTTTCTAAACTGTTATCCTTTAATTCTCTGATTCAAAGATAGGCCATTTTAAAACATATTTCAGCTTGGCTTAGAGATGCATGCCTATAACCACAGCTCTTGGGAGACAGTCACAGACTGTCTGAGTTTGAGGTCGAATTATTTCACATAATGTGATTCAGGACAGCCATGGCTGTCTTAATAGCAGTAAAGTGAGAATGACTGATCCTAAGTTCATCTTTACCTCAGCCCTGATAATCCAGAAGAAATAAAAGATTGATAGCATCAGAAATTAACAGACTTTGGTGCGTAAAATGTTTCTGAACCTAAATTTGTAGTAGAATATTATTTTAAGGTGTGATACTTTTGTTTATGTTGCATTTGTTTAACTCTGCCAAACTGTGTTACTGTGTCTATCTAAAACACCTGATGGTCTAATAAAGAACTGAATGGCCAATTAACAAGGCAGGAGAAAGGATAGGTGGGGCTAGCAGGCAGAGAGAATATATAGAGGAGAAATCTGGGAGGAGAGTTTGAGGAGCCAGAGAAGGAGGGATACTCCAGGGGCCAGCCACCCAGCTACATAGCAAGCCATGGTATGAGAGTAAGATTTACAAAAGTAAGGAATTGAGAAAAGCCCACAGGCAAAAGGTAAATGGGATAATCTAAAGTTGAGCAAAGCTGGCTAGAAACTAAGCCAAGTTAAGACCAGGCATTCATAATTAAGAATAAGCCTCCATGTGTGGTTTACTTGGGAGCTTGGTATGGGCCCCCTGAAGAGAATAAAAAACAATGTTACAACAGAAATCTACACAAAATGCAGGAAGAGTACAAAAATTATTAGGAGAGAAACTGACAAGTTATTAAAAAATGACTGACAGCTTGACCAAAGCAACAAGACTGGGTTCATCTCAAATGTGAATAGGCAGTCATGAGATCCCACAAGGACACAGGTTAGGTGTACCATGCTGGAGTTTATGCCTCCTGTGAGGAGAGAAGGAACTTGGAGGCATGAAGATCAACTTGTCTGAATGGCATCATATTCTACTTCCTTAATGCCTTCAAAAGCTTCAGTTAGTGTCCCTGGGTGATAGTGACTCCAGATGAAATCCAGATTATCAGGAGATCCTGATAGATTCCAGAAAGTTTCTACCATACTAGGTTTCCACATCACCCCCTAAGCACTCCCCTATTGCACTCACCTTTTTCTATATTCTCTCCCTCTGTCCCTCTCTTACTTGATATTTTCTGTTCCTGCTCCCAGTCCACCCACAAAATCTATTCTATCTCCTCTTCCCAGGGAGATCCATGCATTCCTCTGCCTCTACAGCCATCCTTGTTACTTAGCTTCTCTGAGTCTGTGGATTGTACTGTGGTTATTTTTAACTTGACAACTAATATCCACTTACAAGTGAGTAAATATGTTTTTCTACGTGGTTCTGGGTTGCCTCACTCAGGATAATAAACAGCTCAAGAAATTAGACATCAACAAACCAAATAATCCAATTATAAATATGGTACATATCTAAACAGAATTCTCAATAGAGGAATCTAAAATGCCTGAGAAACACTTAAGGAAATGTTCAACAATCCTAGCCATCAAGGAAATGTAAATCAAAATTACTTTGGTATTTCACTTTATACCTGTTAGAATGGCTAAGATCAATAACACAAGTGACAGCTCATGTTGGCCAAGATGTGGAACAAGGGGGACTCTCCTCCACTGCTGGTGGGAATGAAACTTGTAAAGACACTAAGGAAATCATCATGGCAGTTCCTCAGATAATTGGGAATCTATCTACCTCAAAACCCAACTATACCACTCTTGGCATATACCCCCCAAATGCTTCTCCATTCTGCCACAAAGACATGTGCTTAACTATGTTCAAAGCTGCTTTATTCATAATACTCAGGAACTTCTGTGTCTGTAAGAGATTGTGTTGATTGGTGATTGATGTGGAAAGGTTCTTCCAGTGAGTTGGCAATATCTAGGCAAGTTAGCCTGGGATGGGTAGGGGAGCTAGCTGAACACAGGACAGTGACAACGCAAGTGAGAAGCCCAGGAACCAATGTTTGCCCATGGTTTTTACTTTCATGTTCTGTTCTAAGCTCCCACACTGATGGATTGTGATTTGACAAAATCAGCTAAATAAATTTACCTAAGATGATTTTTTTCTGAGATGATTTTGATGAGAGGATTTAATCACATCAACAGAAAAGCAAGTTAGAACAAAAAATGGAATACCAGCCTGGCGGTGGTGGCGCACGCCTTTAATCCCAGCACTCAGGAGGCAGAGCCAGGCAGCTCTCTGTGAGTTTGAGGCCAGCCTGGGCTACCAAGTGAGCTCCAGGAAAGGCGCAAAGCCATGCAGAGAAACCCTGTCTCGAAAAACCAAAAAAAAAAAAAAAAGTGGAACACCAAAAGAGATTTTGTTGCTGGGAAGGACCTGGGAATGATGTCTTTTAGAGAATGTAGTAATTAGCAGAAGTCATAGAAAGCTCACACAGAGCTCAGTTTATTGCTGAAGAGAACAAAAAGGTGACTGAAAATATGCAAACCTTAGAAATACTCAGAGGAATTTAAAGGTGAACAAATCTCACCACATTATAAAATTAGAGAGGAACAGCCAAAGTTTATCCAACAAGAAATCCTAATTTTTCCAGTCACCATATTAAACAACCACTAAATGACAGGCATACCCAAAGCTATTGAAGTGCTCCCAGGAATCTTGTAGAAATGTTAGATTTGAGGAGATTTAAGGAAGTGGTAGTATCATATGGTATGCATTCATCTTTTGTGAAGCAGATGTTCATTGTCAACTAGTAACAGAATTGTCCTGAAAGACTAGAAAGATTTGATTACAGCAGTATTTGAACTTGGTCCTCAGTTACAGTAAAGGACCTGGTAGACAGATAAGGCTTGGATCACTGAACAATAAAGTAGAGCTAGAGGTATTGAAATAATCCCAAGACCAATTTCTTGGAGAGGGTGATTATACAAACATACAAAGAGACAATCTATATATGATGAAGACATCCTTGCTATATGTCATGAAACTGCTTAGAATGCCTGGAACAGAATTGAAGAAATCAGAAAGGGAATTGAGTCATTTACTAAAATTACACAGGACCCCAAATAAACCACTGATTTTCTTTTTATAAAGATTGACTTCAGCTGTAAATAGAGTGATACCAAATTCAGAAGCTAGACAAATACTAATTGAATCTTTGGCCTTTAAAACTGCTAATTCACAATGTTTAAGGATAATTAGGCTGTTATATGCAAGATCAGCACCCTTAGAGGAATGGATCTGAGATATAGTCAATATTGAATCTCATAACCATGTTGAGGTTTGTATATGACAGGTTATTTCCAGAGGTTTGAAGAAAAATCAAAATGTCAGGTGTTTAAATTGTGGTAAACAAGTCACTTAAAAAGGGAATGTAGACAGGTGTTCCTAGAAACAATGTTTTTTTTCTAGGAATAATCCAAAAAGAAGGCCCCTGACTTCTGGAGTATACAGAAGGTGCAACAAAGGCTGACATTCGACCAATAAAGGCAGATCAACAAGGGACACACAGGATAACCCTTTGCCATTAGGAAATACCTTGAATGGCCTCTCATGGTCCCCCATGTATACTTTGGTTCTGTCATTCCCTGTCACGATTGGAGAACTCCTCCCCAAAGCAATTAAAGAACCTGATGCCTATTGTAAAACAAAAATACTGCTCTAGATGATAGAAGAGCTTTAGAAGATAGAGCAAAAAATTCAGGAGAAACCATAAAGTGAGAATTTTGACACACTTGTATAAATGATCAAAAAGAAAAGCTAAAGGTACGAATAAATGACATTGTAATTAGAGGTCTTGTAGACACTGGAGCAGATGTAACAATAATTTCAACCCAAATCTTGCCATCCAAATTGGCCTTTGCAGGGGGTAAATGTTCAGCTTTTAGGGATTGGAACTTTATCTCAGGTAAAACAAAGCATGAGATGTGTTGAATGTAAAGTGACAGAAGAACAGAGAGGAAAATTAAAGCTATATGTGGCTAATATAGCAATGAATTTATGGAGACATGATTTGTTACAGCATTGGAATACCCAGATTAACATTCCTCCAATCTCAGAAACAAACCATAAACTAACATATGTTTCTGGAGAAAATATTAAAAGATATTTTAAAGAACAGTCTTTTAGGTTGTACAAAAACAAGGCATGACAGTCCTACCTTTAAAATGGCTGACTGACAAATCTGTCTAAGAGGAACAATAGCCTTTGGACAGCAGAAAAAATACAGGCTGTAAAACAGCTGGTACTTGAGCAGTTAAATGGTCAACATATTGAGGGATTGAACAATCCTTAGAATTCTCCTGTATTTGTTATTAAAAAGAAGTCTGGAAAATAGAGAATGGTAAGAGATCTAAGACCTATTAATAAGGTGACTCAGTCAGTGGGCTCTTTATAGCATGGAATTCCCTTACCTTCTCTATTACTGAAAAGATGGTCTATTATACTTATTGATTGAAAAGACTATTTCTTCACTGTGCTTTTACAAGAGAAGCATAAAGAAAAATGACTTCATAGTGCCTAATTATAATAATTCTCTGCCTGTTAAGAGATATCAATGGACAGGTTCTCCCACAAAGGATGTTTAACAGCCTCACCCTGTGCCAATAGTTTGTAAAACATCCATAAGAAATTCTTTGTGTACAGTTTCCTCAATCAATAATGTAGCATTATATGGATGATATTTTACTAGCTGATTCAAGTATAGATACTTTAAAGAAAATGTTTGAGGAAATTGTGTCTTGTTGGGGATTACAAATTGCTCCTGAAAAAATACAAAGATATTTCATTAATTACCTAGAATATAAAATAGCTTTACAAAAAAAATCAACCCAAAAGGGCACAAATTAGGAGAGGTCAATTGCACACTCTTACTGACTTTCAAAAAATTGCTGGGAAACATTAACTGGCTATGGCCCACAATTGGATTAACAACTCAAGAACTGTGCAATTGGTTTAAAGCCTTACAAAATGTCAAGGACTTCAATAATCCAAAAAAAAAAAATTATCAGCTGAAGCTGAGAAAGAATTTACTCTGGTAGAAAAGAAATTATAGGATACACTTGTGGATCATGTGGATCTCAAACTTGATTGCATTCTGGTTATTTTGCCTTCTACATTCCCGTAGAGGAATTTTAATGCAGAAGAAAATATCTTAGAATGGATATTTTGCACACAGAGTAAGAAATTAAAGACCTATGTAGAAAAGGTATCTGACTTTATTCTAAAAGGAAAACTGAGACTTCATCAGTTAGCAAGAATCAACCCAGCAGAAATTTTGTACATTTTACTAATGCTGAAATTTCCTCTTTATGGGCAGAAAGTGAATATTGGCAGAGATTGCATGGTTTATTTTGTTTGTTTGTTTTTGTTTTTTGCTCTTTTTGAGAGAGAGATTAACAACAAATATCCCAAAAGCAAGAGAATTCAACTTATGAAGAGAACTAACTAGATCCTTCCTCACATTGTATGGGGAACACCAATTTCTAGATCCACCTTCCTACTTACTATACTGATACAAACAAATCAGGAAATTTTTAAAAAGTGGCTCAAAGTCCTTATAATTCTGTTCAAAAGTCAGAATTATATGCTATTCTCGTGGTATTATGAAAATTTTCAGAACCTCTTAATATAGTTGCTAACTCTCAATATGCAGAAAGTGTTTTATATATTGAAACTGATGAACTTATTCCAGATGATACAGAATTGACTTCATTATTTATTCAGTTACAAGAAATAATCATAAGTAGAAATCATCCCTTATGCGTTATGTAACACATGTTAGATCCCATATGTGTCTACTAGGCCCTCTAGCACAAGATAATGACGAAATTGAACAATTCTTTATAGGACGTGTACTAGAAGCCTCAGAATTTCATAAAAAAAAAACATGTCAATAGCAAAGTTTTGAAAAAGGATTTTTCCATGATTTGGCAACAAGTCACAGAAATTATAAGAAAATGTCCTATTTGTTCCTTGTATAACCAAACTCCCAAAGGGTACTCAAACAAATAAAATTTGGCAAATGGATATGTTTCCTTTTTCAAATTTTGGAAAATTAAAATATTCCACCACACTATAGATACATATTCAGGATTTCAATTGGCAGTGGCTTTGAGTTCTGAAAAGGCTGATTCTTTAATCACACATTTGTTAAAAGTTATGCCATCATGGGGATACCCATACAAATTAAGACTGACAATGTTCTAGAATATGTCTCTAGTAAAATGAAACAGTTTTTGCATAGTACAACATAAAACATATTACAGGTATACCACACAATCCTACAGTGCAAGCAGTTATAGAAAGATCTAATCACACACTAAAAGATATGCCTAATAAATAGAAAGGGGTAAAAATGACCCCAAGAGATAGATTGCATAATGCTTTATTATCTCTGAATTTTCCAACTGCTAATGAGGAAGGAATGACAGCTGTGGAGAGACATTGGGCCATAGAAAACCAACTGAATTAAATCAGGATGTATTGACCTTACAATGGAAACCAGGATATGTATTACATTGGGGAAGGGGATTTACTTTGGTTTCCATATGAGAAAAAAAAAAAAACCTATGGATATCATCAAAATTAATAAAGATTTGATTCCAACAGGAGAGACCTCTTGATTAGTAGAGGTGATAGCTCATCAATCAATATGGCAATTCAAATTAGAGTCAGGAAAGGGTTTTGTGTTTATCTTTTCAGGAAAATAAAAATGACCATCTTAAGGAATTTAAAAACTTTTAGACAAATAAGCATCCAAAGAAGAAGGGAGAACTACCCTGAAAAAAATTACTAAGAACAGGAATAATCTGGACTAATGTTATAATATGCTTTCAAGAGGCTGAAATTTCATTATGTTTTGAAATGCTTGTTTTTGCTAGTTTCTACAGTCATGCTAACAGGTCGTCTTTATGTAGTCTCAACACAATTAAAATTTAAAGTTGGCTTTGGAGTTGGAGTGTGGCTCATTCATTCTCTAACCACAAGCATGATGTTAAAAGAAAATTCATAGTCTCTATCTCATATCAGAAGCACCACCTGGTACGAGACAGAAGAAAGCCAAAATCTAGGGACTATTATTATCAAAAATCTCTTACTCCTCAAATTTATTTTGAGTCTTTACAATGTTTATTTAGGTTTAACACTATCTTAAAAATTTAAACTTTCTGTTTTGATATTAATGATGTTTAAGTTTTCTATAGTGAATAATAAACTTTCTTAACAGCTAACTCTGAAGTCTCAAAAAAGATAATGGGGCCCCACAACAATGATTCCACCTCGATGCCACTAAGCTGACAAATACAACCCAAAGATTGGTTTTGGAATACAAACTGCTCAGGACAATTTCAACATGGTTAGCAAAGGTGGTTCTGCCTCACAGACTTCTCTAGCAGACTGCACAAGCCCTGCACTATCTCATTACAAAGAGACTGGGTAACAAATGATACAGCTAGCTCTCCCAGGTCTTGACAGTTATCTCAATTTTTTTCAGGGTCCTCTAAGGGTGCTGTCTCTCACAGACAGTAGGAAGTAATTTTAAGAACATGATGCCCATATTCCCAAGAAGCAGGGAGGGCAGTTTTTAGTCATTCAGTGGGTTATGGATATTCATCATCATTTAGAGGGTTGGTTATAAGCTGTTATTGGTAAGGTCAGGAAGGAAGCTGAACAAAGGAGATTGTAATCAGGGATATTGTTCTAAAAAGAAATAAGGGGATATAGAAGTAGAAAAAAGGGTAAATTACTGAATCTACTTTTATACCAAAAAAGCAACTACTAGTTTTAAATGTTTAACATTTGCTTGTATTTTTCTTTATTGATATGAATTTGAGGTCATTGTTATACTGTATATATGTTATAGATATGATAGGTTAAAAAGGTAGATTATTGATTCTACTTTAAACCAAAAAAGCAACTAATAGTTTTAGTTATTTTACATTGATATAGATTTTCATATATTGGTACAAATTTAAGGTTATTTTTGTTAGAGCACTATGTATATATGTTCTACTCTTCTTCAAGATATTATATCTATACAGCTCTTCTAACAATGTAACATAAATTTCTAGTCTTTGAAAGTGATTATCACAATCTATTTAGGATAATAAAGAAATGCAGGTTAGTAGTTAGTCACCTATTACAATCAAACTTGTAGTCATGTTTGGTATGTTTTAAAGGCCAAACATATATTTTTAGATAGACAGGTCATCTTCAAACACTTCAGAAATCTACAGAATATGGCATTTAAATATTTTAATAACATAAGGGTTTTAATTTTTATGACAATGAGACATGTCTGCTCCTGGCAGCACCAATCTACTTCAGAGAATATGATGGGCATCAACACTCCATATGTAGTTTATTTTCTTTGTGGCAAATATTAGTCACTAGGCAAGAAAATGCCTTGCCTTGACTTCTGACAGTATGCTGTCCAATTGGACAAACAGGATACAAAAGACAAAGTAGGATGGCCCTTCAAAAATCCTGCTTCACGGATAAGTCTATCAGATGTTCTGGGCCTGTAGGCCAAAAATGGAAGCCTCAATGTTAAATAGCAATGTTGCATGACTGTCCCAAGCAGCCAGCTGTTTCTGTCCTTTCTTTATTTTAGAAATTGTTTGGTTTATACTCCTGTGTAATCAGGTAATATTATATTCTTCTCAGGTTTCTGATGGAGTTGAAGACAAGCTAGTTATAGTTTTCCTTTTTAACAAATTCAGAAAAGACACCCACACAAGAGGTGTAATGTGTGTAAGGTTGAGAGGCACAAAAAGATAATTTTGGGTTTATAATGCAAATTAGGATAGAAGATGAACTAGGTACAACACTTTGGACTCACCAAGATAGGATAGATAATGGATAATTTTCTCTGAATTTGTCAAATGTTAATGGACTAGATGTTGCTAATGTAATTATTTCCTGTATATATTTGTATATAGTTATTTTATTTATAGTATATAGTTTTTCTATGGTCATTAAAACTTACACTTTTTATTTAGACAAAAAGGGGGAAATGTGTGATGTTTTGTGTTCAGACAAATAAAGCTTGTCAGGAGATCAGAGGATGAAGTTAGCACTAGTTAACTATTGAAGCTGGGTAGGATGGCTCATGCCTTTAATCCCAACACTTGGGAGGCTCTCAACTTCAATCCCAGTACTTGAAAGGCTCAGGCCTTTAATCCTAGCACTCAGGACTCAGAGAGAGAAAGTGATAAAGTCAGGTGGAGACAGGATCTCAGAGGATCTGGAGAGGTAAGAAGTCACTGGTGGCTGTTCCTTTGCTTCTCTGATCTTTCAGGTTATTACCCCAATAGCTGACTCTAGGTTTTTATTGATAAGTCTAATTTGGTTCATGATTCAATTATTTTAATTAGAATCTTGTAGTTCTTGTTTAAACGAACTTGTTATATTTATATGTTTCTGTTTGTGTCATTCATCAGTGGTGCTGTCCATATTGCATTAATTTTATCAAATATAGGTTTAAGTATGTTTTTTTAATAGAAAATGATGAACTTCTATGTAATTTGGTATTCTGAAAATTGGCTACCATATCTTATTACCTTCTAGAAATTTTTTGTTTTGGGAGCCTTTATATAATGAGATAATTTTATTTTTTGCTTCTTGTGGGAGCCCACAACTGACTCAGTTTCCCAGTTTGAATCTGAAGTCTATTCTGAGTCAATAGAGTTCAAGCATGTTTGTTCCAAGGCTGTGAGAAAGTTCTGATTAGGCCACAGAGTCTCCTTGAAGGGCTGTGAGAAAGTCCTGATTAGCCCACAAGAAAGAACACTCTATCTAGCTAGATGCAAGCTGCTGATGCCAGCCAGAGGTACAAAAGGAGGTAGAAAATGAAACTGCCTACTCCTTGATGTAAGGCTGGATAGATAGTGGTTGAATGCCTGTGCTGTGCATTGTTCTACCTCTGTCCTTCAAGACTGTATATAAGCTGGCTGTGAAATAAACTCAGAGCTGTCTGGCATTGACCGGCAGACCACTCAAATCTTTTCTGTCTTCTTCATTGTCTCTTTAATCTGCACACCTCTACCCAGCGATCCAGCTGACTGTTGACAGGCCCGATAGCTTCTTAGCATTGGAAGTTTCTTTGATCTCATTCCTTGGCATATCCGTGTTTTCCAATTTTTGCTAAGTTTGCTCGTGGTTTTGCTACTTAAATGATGGATATGGTTAATACATTGATGGTAAATAAAAATCATATCTTTTGTGTGTTCTAGATAGCTTCTACTATCATTGTTACATAGCCTAGCATGATCTAAGAACTATCAGTTGAGGGCTGGCATAGATCAGAATCATCCGTGGGTATGCCTGAGAGATTACCTTGATTGTTGATTAAGTAGGAAGATCCAAGCACTGAGTGTGGCAGTGTCCCTAGGCATGTAGCCCAGAGTTAATAAGAGAGCTAGCTGAGCATGAGACTATAACCATGCAAGAGAAAACACTAGCAAGCAATGTTTCACAATGATTTTACCTTCAGTCACTAGCCTAAAATTTTTCATGAGTTCCTTCAATGATTGAACATGCTCTGGCAGTGTCAGCTAAATAAGCCTGTTTATTACCTCAGTTGCTTTTGGTAAAAGTATTTAATCACAGCAACAGAGAAGCAGTTTAGATCAAAAGTTGGTACACTTAAATGAGGTTGTTGCTGTAAGAATCTGAGAATGTTGTATTTTGCAAGAATGCCAAAGACATGCAGGACTCTGGATATCTAAAGCCATTGTAAACTCTACACTAATCTTAATGGGCCATTCCAAGAGAACTGGAAAATGAGAGGGCTGAGTAATTTATATAGTGGAGGTCAAGGTCATGAGGATACAGTGGGAAACAAACTCCATAAAACCTAGGATAAAGGTCATGTGCTTTGAATGAGAATCATTCCCATATGTTTAGTCATTTGAATGCTTGTTCCCCATTTAGTGGATTGATTGAGAAACATTAGGGGATATGACATAGTTGGAGGAGGTGTGTCATTGAAAATAGACTCTTGTTTGCTGCCTGCTGCCTTCAGATCAGGATGTAAACTCTTAGGTCCATGCTTTCCTTCTGCCATCTTTCCTCCAATGATGATAATGGACTTGAAAGAATAAAAATAATGCAAAGTGGGTACTTTTGGTGGTCACTGCCAAGGCATGCCATAAGCAAGCATGCCATAAGCAAAAAAGTTAGTGCAAAGGGTTTATTGGGGGAGATTTATTTGGGAGTGAAAGGTTGAAAGGCCATGTCAGAGTAAGGACATGAGAGAGGCAGACGGACAGAAAAGAGGAAAAAACCAGAGGAAGAACAGATGTTTGAGAGGAAAGAAGTGTTAAGAGAGGAAAGAAGAGGCTAGAGAGGAGTAAGAAGCAAGAGAGACAAGAGACAAGAGAGGTGAGATGAGGCAAAGAGGAAAGAAGAAGTAAGAGAGGAAAGAGGTTGTAAAGTGGAAAGAAGAGGAAAGAGAATGAGCTGTGCCTGGTGGGCACTTTTTAGGGGTGCGCATATCACATCCTGATGATGCAAAGGCCCTGGCAGCAGGTGATGACATAGCTTATCTACTTTGACAGCAGAAGCAGGCTGCTGCTGCAGTGGACACTAACAGGACTAATCCTCTGAGAAGTGAAAGCAATCTCCCAATTAAAAGCCTCCTGTTTTAAGAGTTGATTTGACAATGTTCCCCTCACAGCAGTAACTTAGCCAGGCCATTTGTATATTATCTTGGCAAAGAAATCTGTATTCTGCCCAGGTACTGAGAAACTGAGGCAGAATTAAAAAGTAACGACTTCTCTGACAAAACACTGAGTTGGTGATACAGTTAGTATTTATGATTCGTGCAGGTCTATAGTGAAAAACAGCAACAAGTAAGGCAAAAAGAAATGAAATGTGCAGTTTGTAGAGAAAAACAAGTCATTTTAGAAGGAAAGAGAAAAAGAGGATAACCCCTTTTGTTTTTGGGCCCATTCAGTAGGATATGGCATTGCAGGAGAAATGCCTGCTAACATTTGTTCAGAGAGACACACAAACAGATCAACAGTATTGAGTATACATCAGAGAAACAGTATCAGCAATTACTAACTTTATGAAAGGGCAGACAAGCTGGATATGGTGGCTCATGCCTTTTGAGAACTCAGCTTTAGTTGTCAGTGACATACTAAGACAGAGGCAGTAATTTTCAAGGTTAATGACATTAAAGAGAAGACACCTGTCCTTCACTGTAAGCATAGGAAAGGTGTCCTAAGAAAAGGACTCACTCAGCTAAATCTTCAAGTTATGGAAGCAAAAGGGAAGCCAATTTGTAGGCACAAAAATTACTTTCCTACAACACATGTTGCTCTGTCCTAAGTTGGGTGATTCCATTCACAGCCAGGTCCCCATATGGCTGTATCATCTGAATGCTACTTTTTCTATTAAAAAGAAAGAAGCAAAATTTAAATGTCATGGATTCCTCCTGTATGGCCTCAGTTCTGTACTGATGTAGGTATCTATATTTGAGAGTCAGAATCTCTTTGAGGAGATCCTAAGAGTTCATTGCATGAAGCTGTGAGGATGAAGCCTGGGTTGCATTTTGAGACACAAGATGTTGAGATACCAAATTGTGAGGTATTTTTCATGGAGAGCTATATATCATAAACAGAAAAAGCCAAAAGGAGAGTTATATGTGTGAGAAGCTGCAGGCATGGAGCTTTTTAAGCCTTTTGAAAATGAAGTTCTAGGTGTCTGAAACAGAGCTGTAGGAATTGGTCTTAGCCCTGCTGGGTTCAGAATTTTTCTTTGGTTGAAATGTTCCTCACTGTGTCTTCTGCCCTCTCCATTGGAGGGGAATGTATATTATGTGCTGTTGTATGTTGGAAAGATATAGTTGATTTGTTGATCATGTTAGACATTGCAGTCATGAGGGCACTGCACTACCCTAACTAATGATAGTATTAATAATACCCTATATAAAGTTCCATTTCAAAGAAAGGGGTGTAATAATGAACATTTAACCTCCATATGTCTTAATTATACAGGGACAGTACCTGATGATGGATGGGCTCATCTTAACAGGGAGCTGGGTTAACATTGAACAGAAGGTCACCATGTGGTCTGCTGACAATTTGACTTCTGACTTTATCATGAAGGATACAGTCATGGGACTTGGCCACCATTTTGCTAATGGTTTCATAAAACAGATAAAAGAAATGTGAATTCTTGGTTACTGTAACCACTTGACATAAACCAAAATGATGACACCCATGAACTTCCTGGTGCCACTGAACCTTCAGTATATTACCTCATTTACACTAAGAAGGTGATGACAGATTTCCATGTTGTATGTTTGCTTTATTTTTGACACATTGCTTTACATAATATATTTTCTGGCTTCCACGGACACTGAAGGATTTTTTTAGCCAAGTGTCTCCAAAACTAGCTAACTATAAAAGGAAGGGGATGTTTTAAAGTGTTTAAACTTGAAAGACTCATGGGAACTTGCATCATCTAGGGCTGTTCTTGGGAAAGCATGTATCCCAAGGGAACAAGAGGAATAGATTTCTGTGTGTGAGACAAGCTACTACCCCTGTCAGCTATGACAGCTGGAAGCTCCATATGCAGGTATTCTGGGGCAGACACAAAAGTGGACAGCAAATGGACCAAATAAGTCTGAGGTACTCTAAAGAGATAGAGTAATAAAAACAGGATGGTGGGATTGGCATAAAAACAGACCGGTAGATCAATGAATTCAAATCAAAGACCCTGATGTATAAATCCATACACCTATGAACACCTTGTTTTTGACAAAGAAGCTGAAACTATACAATGGAGAAAATCATCTTCAACAAACGTTGCTGGCATAACTGGATGTTGGTTTGTAGAAGAATGCAAATAGATCCATGTCTATTGCCCTGTACAAAACACAAGTCCAACTGGATTAAATGCCTCAGCATAAATTCATAAATACAAGAGAAAATGGGAAAAAGTCTTGAATGCATTGGCAAAGGAGACAACTTCCTGAATAGAACACTAGTAGCACAGACATTGAGATGGATAGTTAATAAATGGGGCCTCATGGAACTGAAAAGCTTCTGTAAGGCAAAGGACACTGTTAAGACAAAATGGCAGTGTATACAATGGGAAATGATCTTCAACCCCATATCTTAGAGAGTTAGATCTCCAAAATGTATAAAGAACTCAAGAAACTAGACATCAAACAACAACAACAAATAATAATAATTTATTTAAAAATGGTACAGATCTAAACAGAATTCTTAACAGAAAAATCTCAAATGGCTGAGATACATTTTAAAAATTGTTCAACATCCTTAGCCATCAGGGAAACATAAATTAAAATGACTCCATAATTCCCTTTTACACCAGTCAGAATGTCAAAGATCATAAACTCTAATGACAACTTATTCTGGAGAGGATGTGGCGCAAGGGAAACTCTCCTCGGTTGCTGATGGAAGTACAAACTTGTACAGCCATTTTGCAAATCAGTATGGCCATTTCTCAGAAAATTGGGAATCAATCTATCTCAGGATCCAGCTATACTACTCTTGGGAATATACCCAAACGATGTTCAACCATACCACAAGGACACTTGCTCAACTATGTTCATATCAGCATTTTTCATAATAGCCACAAACTGGAAACATCCTAGATGTTCCTCTACTGAAGAATGGATAAATTCCATAATATATAGAAAATATCATAATTTTACACAACTGATTATTACACAACTTTTAAAAACAATGACATTAGTAAATTTGAAGGCAAATGGATGGAACTAACAAAAATTATTCTTAATGAGGTAACCCAGGCCCAGAAAGACAAACATGGTATGTACTTACGCATCAGTGGATATTAGGTGTAAAATAAAGGATAATGGTGCTATAATCCACAGTCCCAGATAAGCTGGTCAATGAGGTCCAAAGATGAAATCATGGATTTCCATGGGAAGAGAAATAGATCTCCTGGTTAGACAAGGGTGGGTGGGGTTGGAAATATAAGGGATCTGATTTGGGGTAGGTGGAGGGGGAGAATAATGAAAGAGATGTCTTGATAGGGTGGTCATTTGTGGGTCAGGTAGAAACCTGTTGCAAGGGAAACTCCCACAAATCTACAAGGATGACCTGTTGCTAAGACTCCTAGCAATAGTGAATAGGTAGACTCAACTGATCATCTCTTGTAATCAGATTGGTAACTACCCCAATTGTCATCAGAGAGCCTTTATCCAATAACTGATATCAACAGATGCAAAGAATCACAACAAAGCTCTGGACTGAGCTCAGGGAATCCCTTTGAAGAGACAGAAGAAGGATTGTATGAGCCAGGAGGTGTCAAGCTCATTACAAGAGAAACAACAGAAACAAATAACTTGGCCTCATAGGAGCGTATAGACTGGCCTGACACCTAGGGAGCCTGCATGTGATCAACTTAGACCCACTTCATATTCATGACTGTTGTGTAGCTTAGAATACTTGTGGGACTCTTAGCAGTGGGAACAGGGCTTGTCCTTAACACTTTAGTTAGATTTGGGGGACATATTCTTCATACTGGGTTGCAATGGCCCAGCCTTAATAAAAGGAGAGGGGCTTAGTACTATCTCAATTTAATATGCCATGCTTTGTTAACATCCTTGGGAGGCCTGCCCCTTTCTGAACAGAAACAGAAACTGTAGTCAATTGGGGATAATGGAGGTGGGGAGAAGGGATAGAAGGAGAAAAGGGAGGGGAAACTGCAGCTGGGATGTAAAATTAGTGAATAAATTTAATTAATAGAAAAATTAGAAAACACAGATATGCTAGGAAATGGAAAAATGGAAGCCACTGAGAATGAGAAAAGAAAAATACAACTATTTCTTTACAGAAACTCCCCAAACCACAAATTTCAAGAGGCTAAGAAGTTACTATAGCCAATTTTCAGAATATAAAAATACATGAAAGTCTATCTTTTTCTGGAAAAAGAACAACGAATAATTAGATATATAATTATTTTAAAAATACATCATAGACAGCATCACTGAAGAAAGACACAAAGCTACAAATATATCATTGTCCTTTAAACAAAGAAGTACAAGATTTTAATAAAACAACAATAAGAATAAACCACAGGCCAGCACTCACGCTGTGTGCACTCTAGTACTCTCTACTTTACCAGTCATACAAATGGTGTGTTTGTGGGGTTCTTCTTTAAATATTTGAGACTTACTCAATAACTGTTATTTCAACATTGCAGATAATAGTTTTAATTAATACAATCTACTTTGTTCTCTTATGGTAATGGGAATGATACCTTTTATGATCACTTAGAAACTATTTTTTACTTTCTATGATTGATGATTGTATGTAATTTTGTATCATAGTGAGGTAAGGTATTGCAAATATTTTAAAACCAATAGCAAGATAGCAGATTTTTTTTTCATTTTTCTTTATTGAGAAATTTTCTAGTCACTCTACATACCACCCATAGATCCCACCTCCTCCCTCCTCCCACCTCCAGCCCTCCCTCCCAAGCCACCCCACATACCCACATCCCCAAAATCAAGATCTCCTATGGGGAGTCAGCAGAGCCTGGCACACTGAGCCTAGGCAGGTCCAAGCCCCTCCCCACTGCACCAAGGCTGCACAAGGTGTCACACCACAGGCACTGGGCTCCCAAAAGCCTGCCCATGCACCAGGGATGGATCTCAATCCCCCTGTCTGGGTGCCCCCCAAACAGTTCGAGCCAAACAACTGTCTCCCATATCCAGATGGCCTAGTCCAGTCCCATGGGGGCTCCACAGCCATTAGTCTACAGTTCATGAGCTTCCACTAGTGTGGCCGGTCATCTCTGCACATCTTCCCATCATGATCTCAATGAACCCTGCATGCATAATCCCTCCTCTCTCTCATTGATTGGATTCCTGGAGCTTAGCCTGGCGCCTGGCCATGGATCTCTGCATCTGCCTCCATTAGTCACTGGACAAAGGCTCTATGATGACAGGGTATTCACTAGACTGGTCACCAGAGTAGACCAGTCCAGGCACCTTCTGGACCACTGCCATCACTCCAAATGTGGGGTCATCCTTGTGGATTCCTGAGAGCCTCCTGGCACCCTGCCTCTTCCTATTCCCATGATGTCCTCATCTATCATGATATCTCCCTCCCTGCCCTCCTACTCTGTCCCTGTTCCAGCTTGACCCTCCCATTTCCCCATGTTGTCATGCCCCACTCCTTGCCCTCTGCCACCACCACCCCACTCCCAGTCTGCTCATGTAGATCTCATCCACTTCTTCACAGGGTCATCCATGTGTCCCTCCTAGAGTCTTTCCCTGCTAGCTAGCCTCTCTGGAGCTGTGGATTGCAGTCTGGCCATCCCTTCCCTCACATTTAGTATCCACTTATGAGTGAATACATACTATGTTTGTCCTTCTGAGTCTGAGTCATGTTCATAAGGATCATCAAATGTATCCCCATTTAATTAGTTCTTTTATTATTTTGAATAGGTGAATGAATTTTTGTTTATTGCATGAAATGTACTTTGGGGCTGGACAGGATAGACACTCAGGATGATGTTTTCTAGTTCCATCCATTTGCCTGCAAATTTCATGATACCATTGTTTTTTACTCCATTGTGTATATGTGCCACATTTTCTTTATCCATTCTTCTACATTGTTTCCAGGTTCTTGATATTACAAATAATGCTGATATGAACATAGTTGAGCATGTGTCCTTGTGGTAAGATTGAGCATTCCTTGGGTATATGCCCAAGAGTGGTATAGCTGTCCTGTCAGAATTGCTAAGATCAAAAACACTGATGACAGCTTATGTTGGAGAGGATGTGGAGCAAGGAAAACACTCCTCCACTGTTGGGGGGAATGCAAACTTGTACAGCCACTCTGAAAATCAGTATGGCAGTTTCTCAGAAAATTGAGAAGACAGCAGATTTTAAAAAAAAATTGTATGATTTGTATTACACACTCAAAGCAACTTGTTTTACACCAATTGCTTTATAAGCCTTAAGTACATTTGAAAAAAATTCTAATTTCATTTTCAAGTGTGTGTGTGTGTGTGTGTGTGTGTGTGTGTGTAAGAATGTCTTTCATGTATATACAGGTGACACCTGAGAAAAGCTGTTTCTAAAGCTATATGAAAAGCTAAGAATTTCTCAATATGATTATGATTAGAGAGCTGTAATGAACATTTAACCTGTGAGATGGGAGGATCCTGCAGAGATTTTTGCATTTTGGGGGATGGACTCACCCCCCCCCCAATGGGGCTGAGCTAATCTTGAGCAAACAGGAACCATGTAGTTGCTCCCATTTGACTGGTGACCTCATCACAATGGAAACAGCCTAGTGAATTAGCCATCTTCTTTGCTAATGGTTTCATAAAAGGCATCAATGCCATGTGACTTCTTGGTTGCTGTGGCATAAAACAATGGAGACCTCCATAAACTTGCTGCTACTGAGCCCTCAGGGGATTACCCCATTTATACTAAAGAGGTGACACCAGACTTCTATGGTGTATGTTAGCTTTGATTTTTTTTTGACACATTGCTTTATCTGATATATGTAATGGCTTCAAGTAGAAAGTGAAGAATTTTGTTAGCCATGCGCCTTCAAAACTAGCAAGGCATCAAAGAAATCTGGCACTTTTAAATGCTTAAGCTTGAACAGCTCATATAAAATTCTCCTCCCAGTCTCTCTCCATCACCTTCCCTATGTACCCCCCCCCCCCGCCCCGCTTCTACTCCCCTTCAGTTTCTATTCAGAAAAGGGCAGGCCTTCTATGGCATATCAACAAAACATGGCATACCAAGTTACAGTAAGATTAAGTGCTTCCCCTTGTATTAAGGCTGGGCAAGGCAACCCAGTATGAAGAATAGAGTCCCCAAAGTCAGCAAACAAAGACAGTCCCTGCTCCTACTATTAGGTATTCCACAAGAAGACCAAGCTGCAGGACTGTCACATGTATGCAGAGGACTAGGTCAGTCCTATGCTGGCTCGCTGGTTGTCAATTCAGTCTCTGAGTACCTACAAGCCCAGGTTAGTTGATTCTGTGTTTTCTTGTGAAGTCTTTGACCTCTCTGGCTCTTACACTCCTTCCTCCCTCTTCAGCAGAATTCCCTAAACTAGGCCTTATGTTTGACTGTGGGCTTCCACATCCAGAAAGGAAACACACTAACACTAATGTGTATTTTATATTCCACAGAAAATTTCATACACAACCTGTATTTAATAATCACTGAGGTTAAGTAAAAGCAACATCCAACACAGTAATCTTCTATGCCTTTACTTTACAGTGCCTAGTAAAGTGATTGACAAGTGGCAGATGACCAAGTTGTGTTTGCTCAAAGGAGTGGTTGTTATGTGTAGAACTTGCCATGACACATCATAAGGTCAATGAGTAGGTTTTGTTTTCTCTTCTTCTTCTCATAGTCCCTACTGAAAAGAACAATTAGAAATGCAAACTCAGGCCAGTGTCACAAGGCTGCACTAAATGTCTTAAAGAAAACTATGGGAAGATATATGTGTTTATATGCATATGCTTGAGATGGTACCAACAGATTTTTTTATGATCATGGTTTTGAAGGGTAGTTAGTGGATTTTTAGTGGAATTTTGATATCAGTAATTTTTTATATCAGAGGGGAGGTTGGGGGAGTTGGGAGGGAGGAGGAGGAAAAACTTGTCAGGTTGTAAAATTTAAATAAATTTAAAATAAAAATATTTCTGTTCACTAACTTTCACTCATAGATCAGTGTCTATGCTATTGGTAAGTTTTAGTGGAATTAGTAGAAGCAGCTAAGTATTAAAAATTGCAACTTCATGACATACCTAGTATACTTTGTAGAAAATCTTCACTTTGCTTGAAATTGAAGAAGTTGAGTGATAATGTAAATGATGGCGTCGATAGCTGCATAGAAATGTAATATGAATCCTACTGAGTACATTCAGACAAAAAGAATTAAAATAATTGTGTTGGAAAGGAACTTTGCAAAATCTGGTTATGTGGGTGATAGTGTCAAACACATAAAAGACATGTTTATCTGTTTTATACTTAATTATTTTTTTCTTTTTTTGTATTTTATTTTATTATTATTTTTTTCCTTTTATTTTATTTTACAATACCATTCAGTTCTACATATCAGCCACAGATTCCCTTGTTCTCCCCCCCTCCTGCCCCCCTCCTCTTCCCCCCAGCCCACCCCTCATTCCCACCTCCTCCAGGGCAATTATTATATGGAATTTACTCTCTGCTAGTAAGAATGAGAACCAACAGAATCAATGTTTTGCATTGCTCATTAATCTTGCTGTATGGGAAAGAGAATTGACAAGTCAACCCATAAATTATATACCTAGACAGAATTTTTTTTTTAAGTTTATTTATATGTGGCCTCTTTTTTGAGACTGTATTTTTCTGTGTAACAGCCCTGGCTGTCCTGGAACTCAATCTGTAGACCAGGCTGGCCTCAAATTTACAGAGCCCCACCTCCCTCTGTCTCCCAAGTGCTGGGATTAAAGTTGTGTTCCACCACTGCCTGGCATGTGGCCATATTTTTGAAGAATAACATTTAGAACAAAAAGATTTAGACAAGTGAATAAAAAGCATTATTTTGCTGGGAAAATCACAGTAAAGGAAATATCCCCTATTTTAAAATTTTATTTAATGATGTAATGGAATTGCAATAAAACCAGAAACAGTCATATTAGCAGACAGCTAAACTTTCAAAAGCGAGTGAATTGTACCAAACTTAATTCTTTATATGTGAAGTATTTTGCTTTGGCAGTTGGCCAAATAGCTTGTTTCTCAATTGGTTCTTGGATTAATACTTGGATATACAAGGCAGGTGAATAGGCACTGGATGCTCCCCAAATTCATACCTTAATATATAAACCTAATGTAATCAGCATTAAGATGTCCCACTTTTTGGTATCATGTGCTAGCTTGTTCCCCTTCCTCAGTAAAATTATCAGTCAGTTTAGGGGGGGGTATTTGTTTCTGTCATTTGAATGTGAGGACACAGATGAGGACATCATTCAAGCATTTTCTACAGAACTGTCAGGAGTGAAGTTAGGCTTTTATGAGTGATCTACTCAATGCTCTTTTAATAGAGTATTCTGAATATTCTAAGAAACAGTATTTTATCTTTCTTACAAGGTAAAAAAAAAGATCCTTAACATGTCAGGTAAATTTTAAAAAATCCCGCTATTTTTTATTACTGTGAAGATGATAGGCTTTATAAATTTCAATAATTGTTATGGGGCAAGAAGGAAAAATTGGCCTCAAGTAATGTTTATATCTTATCCGCACTACACACAAGAAAAAAAAATCACTGTTTTGGGGATCCTGATTAACATTAACTTTCACACACTTTGCTGAAGTATTTTAACAATACTTTAATCAATACCACTCTTATTTATTGTGATGACAAACATATCAAAATAAACCAGAAATAGCAGAGTCAGTATAGAACATGCTCTCTTGGTGAAAATGATCATGAAAAATGTTTTTGTCACACCAAATGATAATAAATAGTAAGGTGAAGGTACATTGTACATTATGTTAAATAATTAAATATTCTGCCTGAATCTGAGTAATTATTCCATATGTGATGTACATAACCATCTCAAGATCCAAATGACTGGATAATTTGACATTATTCATAGGGAGATCAAATGAATTATAGAGTAAAATGATCAGCATCAAATAAAATAAGTCATTTCTATGGGTGTAGGAACTCCACCCTTCTCTGTGTTACAATGATATATAAATGCAATAATTGCTACATAGCTGCAGGCAACGTGGATGATGTGAAAAGCACATCCATTCAGCATCTGTCATTCATCCTTTAGAGACCTGGTGAAATCATAAACACTGAAATTCAGTTTTTCCAAAAAAACCAAACAATCTTAGCATTAGGAATTCATGTAGACAGAAAAAGAAGAAGGATTATCCTTAGGGTTTCTTTGAGAGAGAGAGAGAGAGAGAGAGAGAGAGAGAGAGAGAGAGAGAGAGAGAGAGAGAGAGAAGAGAGAGAGAGAGAGAGAGAGAGAGAGAGAGAGAGAGAGAGAGAGAGAGAGAGAGAGAGAGAGAGAGAAAATGAGAGACTGGTTGCTTTCAAAGTTCTAGGATCTGGCAGTCTGCAAATACATAAGAGAGAATTTTTAGGAAGATGTCAGAGGCTTCCTCTTCTGCACTTGCTGGCTTTCTCACTGGTGCTCTACGGAGACATCACAAGAGAAGGGTGACGGTGAGGCATTTGGGTGACTGGAAGAAAGTCTCAGGTTTTTATTATTATTATTATTGTTGTTGTTGTTGTTGTTGTTGTTGTTATCTGGCCAAGCTCTGCAGCAAAACTCCCTCCCCTATGGTGCCAGGGTTTCAGGTCAATAGAAGTCACAAAAGCTGGCTGAGGTCCCAACACTCATGTCCACACTGCTGAGAAAGACCTGATGGAGGGTAATGAGGCTGCAGTTTATCCACAAGCATCATCAGCTTCTGGGTGTGCTTCTCCCTCTTAATCCTGATGATCGAAACTGTGACACTCTGCTGCTTGAATGGTTCCTCAGGGAAGGTCCTCGTTTCTCCATTCATTCTCAAGAGCTCTCACTTCATACCTAAGTGACAAGTGAAAGTAGATACCAGGTATTGATCTCTCTCTCCTGCCTTAAGTCTCCTAGAGTCCCAGCAGCACCAGGGGCCTGCCCAGGACACATTTCTCTGCAGTCAGATGGGCTGATATCTTCCTATTTCTATTCTCCAGGTGGAGCCAAACTCACTCTGAGGTGCAAAACAATTTTGAATCTTCAGCAACCACTATATAAAAGTCAGCATCCCTCTACTCGGCCCCATATCCTGCCTCACACAGATTTGACCTTGCCAATCCTGGGTGTTATACCAGTTATGTGGCAAAACCCTGTCCCACACGATCTGAGCAAGTGGACATGCAGTCCTACCTCTGCATAAACTCTGACATAGCCCGGTCTGTATGGTCAGCTCATTCTCAAAAGAAAATCCTGTTATAGCCAGTGTTTCTGAGCTTGAGCCACCTGCTGACCCCAAGTCAGTGCTAGTGAGAGACATGATGCACTTCGTTGGTTTGGTGTATACCTGGAGGAGGTCCAGTGTTAGGGGGCTATATGGCTACCAGGTAGAAGCCTGTTGGGGGTGAGATGAAATACTTCTAAGATGGGGTTCAGGATGAGATCTTAGGGGTTACTCTGTATTCATGAGCAATGGTCCATAGCCAGCTATAGGGCTTCTGAGATGCAGTGGCACAGGGTCACAAGGGATAGGGATGCTGGGCACATACTCACTGTCTGCATCTGTGGGCAGGCTGACATTTGGTAAGCGTCTTGGAGAATGCTGCTTTTGCCCAGTTTTAATGGCAGAGTCTATTGACATTGACATGGAAAGCACTGCCAAGCCTTTCATTGTGGCTGTGAAAATACTGAAAGGTGAGGAGGGAGAGAATTAGTATAGGACATTTCAGGGCTAGGTAACACCCTAACACCCTAGCTCCCAGCACACTTGATGCCAATGGCCAAAACTGTTGGACTTGGTGTCTGAGATGGACGAGATGAAAATGACTGACAAGTACAAGAACATCATCAACCTGCTGGGGGCCTGCACACAGGGCAGTAGATGTGGTAGGTGGGTGGAGGCTCCTGAGTCATACATCTCTGAGGTGCATGTGCTACTAGGGCCACCGCATATGTTGAGGGAGTAAGCAACTAAGGGTATCCAATGGGAATTTCTGTGGGCATGATGTCCCCCAGGCATTGACTACTCCTTTGATACCTCCAAGATGCCAGGAGAGCAGCTTACCTACAAATATCGGGTGTCCCTGGGCAAGGAGTTTCTGGCTTCTCAGAAGGTGAGCAGAGGTAGGGCGCAGGCTATGTGAGTCCTCACTAAGTGGAAAAGTGGTTGACAAGCTTGCCTGGGCTGAGGAGGGCTCAGCTCTGCCCAGGTTCCTTTCAAATCTCCTCAGTGCATTCACAGAGACATGGCTGCCTGAAATGTACTGGTGACTGAGGACAATGTGATGGAGATTGCAGACTTTAGCCTGGCCCACAACATGTACAACCTGGAATACAACAAGACCACAAATGTGAGCCCTGGTCCAGGGTGGTTGAGGTACAGTGCCCCATTAGGGGACACCTGACAGTCAACACCTCTCCCTCTGCCCATGGCCAGCTACCTGTGAAGTGGATGGCCTCAGAGTCCATGTTTGACCAAATTTAAACCCACCAGAGTTATGTGTATGTGTCCCAACATAGAATGGGGGTACAGAGTTCTGGGGACAGTAAGACCCAAGTCACATCTATCACGGCCTTCAGGGTCCTGGTCCTCTCAGGATGTATTCTGACTTTCCATTGAGTCAACAGCACAGCCCTGGCATCTTCCTCATCCTGCTGCCCTCACCTTGCCCACTGTGGCATGTCCTGGTGAAGGACTCCTGCAGCAGTGGGCCAGTACTTATAGGCCCTTTGCCTCTCTCTCTCTTGCAGTTGGATCTTTGGGGTCCTATTCTGGGATATCTTTATCCTAGGGAGCTCAAGGTATATTGGCATCCCAGTAGGAGAACTTTTCAAGCTATTGAAAGAGTGCCACCACATGGACAACCTGTCAGCTGCACATAAAACCTGTGACTAGAACATTCTTTGATCACTCCTGTAACCAGTCCCGGGGAGTGACTGGATTCCTACCAGGGCCTCTGGGATGAGTAAGTGGCTAGTGACCTGGGTTGAGGTAGAGATGGGCAACAGGACAGGAAACCACAGCTGTGCTTGTGACAGGCATGTGATCCTGTGGGAATGTGGGCATAAAGTGCCTTCACAGAGACCCACTTTCAAGCTTCTGATACTGGATTTAGATGTCACTGTGACATCAGCCAATGTGAGTGCAGCTCAGTCCTGCACCCTCTGTGCCGCCTCTGATTCCTGTTGGTGCTGCTCCTTGCAGTACCACTAGTGGGACAGGGCTTTAGAGGCACAGCCTGAACACAGATGGCTGTGGCATCAAAGAAGATGCACACTAAAAAATAATCCTACAGCTTTTCCAACAGGTTTACCTGGACCTATTGGTGCCCTTTGAGCAGTACACAGCAGGTGGTGAGGATACCAGTAGCCTCAGGTCATTGGGCATGACTGTTCACCCACGACCTGTTGCTCCCAATTGAACCAGGAATCGGAGGCCTCAGATGTGAGGGGGCAACAATCCTACCTACCAAGCCCCAGCCAATCTTTATGCCAATCCTATCTTGCCTTGCTGCTGCTGGACCAACAGCAGATGAGACATCTCGTGTGTGTGTGTGTGTGTGTGTGTGTGTGTGTGTGTGTGTGTGTGTGTGTGTGTGTATCCTTGACTCCCGGGTGCAGTTGTCACTTGGGAACATACTTTACTCTATAGTGATCTCCTGACTGGCCTTGGCCAGGAGCACCAGATGTAATATGTGAGACAGCCTGCCCTGTATAAACCTGTGGTTCTGGTTTCCTCGTTCCCCACTGCCACCTTGAAGGGACCATTGTAGAGAGGTCTGGACTTTGAGTCCAGGATGGGCGTTGGCCTTTCTTGTATACAAAGCTGAGCCTGCAGAGAAGCTCTGCCCAATGTGGTGGGCCACCCTTCTCTGTGGTAGTTTTCGTCTGGGGGTGAGTTGAAGCTCCTCACTTTCAGGCCTCCAACTTTCCACCCTGACCCTCAGAGACTGAAATTATGTATCTGAAATTAGGGGCCATTGAATTCTCTCAGAATTCTATTCCAGAAAGGAATGTGTATAAATAGCTGTGTGTGATATCTATGCACACACACATATATAAGAATATCTATCTATGTGATGGAAAGCAAAACCATCTTCTATCCAATGGGGCTCACAGTGAAATGACAAGAGAAGCTGAGAAGCAAGGTGCTTTTGTGACACTGCAGTTTCATTTGTGGCTGGACCTTCACATTTGTGAAGTTATTTATTAACCCCAGAGTGCCAATCCCTCACCCTAGGTCCATAGAATTAAGCCTCAGTATGACAGAAACTTAAGTTGTAACTTGTTAATAGCTAAAGAGGTTTATGCAGAATTTAGGGGTATTGTTGAAAATGTACAATTGGCCCACACCAAGGCTGGAGGTAGACCCTGTAGCTTGAGAGTTTTCCCTCTAGGTCCCGCCAAGCCCTGGCAGTCCCTTAGCCCACTTATAAAATAAACATACAGACACATATTATTTAAACTGCTTGGTCATTAGCTCAGGCCTACCATTGTCTAGCTCTTACTTTTATACTCAGCCCATTTCTATTAATCTATACTTTGCCACGTGGCTCGTGGCTTACTAGTACCTTACATCTTCCTTGTCCTGGCAGCAGCAGTGGAAGTCTCCCCCCTCTGCCTTCCTGTTCCCTCAATTCTCCTCTCTGTTAGTCCCGCCTATACTTCCTGCCTGGCTATTGGCCAATCAGTGTTTCATTTATTAACCAATCAGAACAACACATTTGCCATACAGAACATCCCACAACAAGACCCTTGGAGCTTGAGCAGCCCCATAGTTAGAGCTGGATCCAGTGAGCAATTTTTATTTCCTCTGGCCCTCTTTTGTGGTCAATTATATTTCTATTGAAACTTTCTTCATGAGATTATTATTTTTTTTTTAATTTCAAGGTGAGCTGGTTTTTCACACATTCTTTTAATTGGTATGTATTACAGGTAGGAGTCTGTACCCAGGGAGGGGCCAGTATTGCACGAAGGTTCAGATATTAATAGATGTTAGAAGTTTGTAACTATGTGGGGCTAGAGAGATGGCTCAGCGGTTAAGAGCACTGACTGCTCTTCCAGAGGTCCTGAGTTCAATTCCCAGCAACCACATGGTGGCTCACAACCACCTGTAATGAGATCTGGTGCCCTCTTCTGGCCTGCAGTCATACATGCTGTGTACATAATAAATAAATAAATCTTTAAAAAAAAAAGAAGTTTTTAACTGTGTATATATAATTTATTGAATCTTTTAAAAGTTGTATTTGCTGTAGGCTTAACACTTCTTATACAATGCTTCTTCATTTTACACCTTGGACTGCGATGTTTCAAAGTTTGAGAGAAAGGGCAGTGGTCTCACTTTTGTATTGTTTTTGTGCTATCACTGGGCCCTAGGCTTTGGTGGTTATCCTTTGCTTGTCAGATAGCAGGGCTAGGACAGGGGTTCGATTTTTCTTGGGCCCCAATACATGGTTTGTCAGCCCACACTGGCAGATGTGGTCTGTTAATGCAGCCAACATCTTTTCCTGTAGAGACCCACAGAGGCTTCCTAGTGAGAACTCAAGTCAGAAAATCGCAGATTGCTTTACCCAGCAGGGCTGCTTAATGGGATATTTTGACCAAGGGTGTGGTTATCTGGTGTTTTGAAGGGTCTACACTTGGCTATATGGCATGCTTTGATCTTGCAAGGGGAAGATTTTTGCTCCCCCCTTGGCATATTATAAAAAGCCCTTTTGAATAAATTTCTGGGTGACTGGGTATTGACCCAGGGCTCTCCCAATGCTATCCTGTATCTCTGTTTTCCTTATCATCTATTCCTTCTTTCCTTCCTTCCTTTCTTTTTTCTTTCTCTCTCTCTCTCTTTCTCTCTTTCTATCATTTCCTTATTCCTCTCTCCACCACCCAAGAACCCTTTGATAGGTGAGAACAGGTCAGAGCTGTTCTCCTAAAGACTCCCATACATGGTGCCTGGAAGTGAGGCTTAGGCATGGAGAATAAAAAGAAGGAACACTGCAGGTTAAGGGGGCATGCCCAGTAAATTAAATAAGGAGGTGAAATTCTAATCTTGAGGAGTAAAATTGTAAATGTAAAGCAAGTAGTTAAAGTTAGGCTGCAGCAAGTATTTCTCTCTGTCTCTGTTTCTCTGCTTCTCTCTCTCTCTCTCTCTCTCTCTCTCTCTCTCTCTCTCTCTACACACACACACACACACACACACACACACACACACACACACAGTTGTAGAAAAGTTGTGGTCAAGTTTGGGGAATATAAGCTTTAGGTCTAGGGATATGGTGAAGGTTTAATATAACGTAACTTAGGGTAAGAGTAGGTTTTCCCAAGTTGTGGAACCTGGAACCTAGAAAGTAGCATTGGGGACCGAGCAGCCACTGCAAACTTAGCAGTCCAAGCACCTGCAGAGAGGGTGCTGCCCTGGGCAGAGAAGCGGTGTCAGCAACATGAGCAGAAGCAGCTGGACAAGCAGCTGAGACATGCTGGAACCCAGGGAACTGCTGGGGTGAGGTGGAGACTCGCTGGAAGCCAGGAGCAGCCTGGGCTCCCAGCAGCAGGACGTGGCTGAACCATGGAGCTGCCCTAGGGGCAGCATTCAGCTGTGCAAGTGGAGTAGCTTACAGAGGAAGATCCCAGCAGAGCAGGTAACAAAACTGGGGTGCTGAGTGAAAGCCTCAGCTCTCCTGGAGCCCCTGGGGTGAGAGGCAGTTGAGAGCCCTCAGTAACAGGACCAGGAGTATAAAACAAAAGCAGCTTTGCTGGGCCAAAGGCTTTGCTGCTATTTGGTGTTCAATGACTGGGACAGTGAAAGCTGAGTAGGATGGGGCCCTTAGCCACACAGTTTCTCTTTGTTGTGTTGAACAAATACATGTCTCCTTTAAGGTCCATGCTGGCTGCACATAGGTGTCTTTTGAAGAAGTCTGTACCAGTTAGCTACTGCAGTGCTAGCTATGGCACTAACAGATTTAGTCTTGGAGCAAATTGCCTTAGGGAAAGACTATGGACTGCTAATCACAACTGTAGCTGAGAACAAAAGTTTCAAAGATGCTCATGTGAACTGGGTTGTTGCACTGCAACAAGTTTTGGTAATGGGATTCCTCATATTTGGAGCTGTTTGCTTATGACTTGGACAGCTATACAAAGACTTCAGGGCAGCTGATAAGCCAGGCCCTGAGTTCTAGCATTCAATGGAATGTTAAGACTGGTATCAGAATTGACTTTTTTTTAACTTTTCAGACTTCAAAAATGGGAAAATTTTGATTTCACCTACAATTTTATTTAACTGTGGTGACTTGTAAACTGTTTTGTGGAACTGTTGTGTAGAAATGGAACTGTTTTGTATTTTTAAAAAATTGAAACTGTTTGTGTAGGAATAGAGAAATTTGTTTTTTCTACCCAGGCTCAAGATGTAGTTTAAAAAATTATAAAGAAAAGGGGAAGTTAATATTCTTCAGTCTCTTTAATTTAAAAAAAATTTCTTGTCCCTTGAGCAGATTAATGTTAACTTGGGTTAATATACCCTATGTTTTGTTAGTAGAAAGTGTAAATCATTCTATTAAGAGATTGCTTTTTGGATGTTTGCTAAAGCTTGTAACATGTTAACAGTTCTATTGAGAATTTGCTTTTGGATGTAAGTTTGTGAGAACTGTAATTGTGTATAGTAGTAGTCATATTAGAATTACAATGTTAACCCATTAGTGATAATGATGATGCTAAGAAGTCCTTAGATTTGATGCAGTTGTACCAGGAGCTTACTGATTTATTTGATGTGGTTGCATCAGGAGTTTATTCATTTAACAAAGGATTTGATGCAGCTAAAACTGCTGTAGCCGTCTTAGACCCATTCAAAAAGGCCATTCCATCTTTATCATCCTCTACTCCTTTACTAGGAGATACATCATCCACAAGGAGCAGGAGTACTGGTATAATTATTCCAGCTACTTACAAGCTCTTAGTGGAAAGCTGATTCAGAGCTGCATAGAGTTAAGCTGTGTACCCTCACTTGAGACCTTTATATTATTAGGAAGGGGAAACTGTGGAGACCCAGAGATGCTTCCTAGTGAGAACTTACTCAGGCTCAGAGAATCTGGGCTTGTTTTACCCAGCAGGGCTGCATAATGGGATGATTTGACCATGGGCATGGTTACCAAGTGTTTTGAAGGGTCTATACTTTGCTGTATGGCATGCCTTGATCTTGCAAGAGGGAGGTCTTTTGCCTCTCCCCTTGGCATATTATAAAAAGCTCCTTTGAACAAATTTCTGGGCAACTGGGTATTGACCCATTGCCCTCCTGAAGCTATCCTGTGTCTCTGTCTTTCTTATAATCTCTTTTTATCTTTCTCTCTATCATTTCCTCATTCCTCTCTCCACCAACCAAGAACTCTTTGATAGGTGGGAATGGGTCAGAGCCAGTCTCCCACAGACTCCCACATTTTCCAAACAATAAGAGATAACCAGCTCTGGTTTATATCTGTGCCTCTTACCTTCTGTTCTGGGACCTGGGCAGCTGTGCCATCACTGCCTGTGGGTACAGGTTCTGAGGTTTGTCCCTCAGGGAGGAGGGATAATAGCTGCTGAGGAATCCTCAGCTGCTGGCTTCTCCCTAGATCAAACTGCTAGATTCAGGCTCCAGGGGGACTACTAGTCTTTGCTTTTCCTTCCCAGGTCGAGGGCAGCTGGGTTTGGACAGGCCTACCTGTGGCCCAATGTGCAAAGCAGAACCTTAGAGTAACCAGAGTCTAGAGGTCCCAAGAATAGCATGCAAGAGAGCTGTGTTCATAGGAGGGAATAATGGCAATGTGGAGGACTTGCTCTGGGACTGTCTAGGTCCCTGAATGCCTTGACAGAAGAAGGATCCTATGAGAACAGGGTGGTCAGTTGTACGTGATAACCTCTGTGGGAAGAAAGGTAGGCAAAATACCTGGTCTAAACAGTGTACACTGATAGCAAATGCCCTTAATCTCATCACTTGAGAAGTAGAGGCAGATGTTCTGTGAATTCAAGGTCAGCCTGGTCTACAAAATGAGTTCTAGGACTGCCAGGGCTATGTAGAAAGAAGCTGATGTTTCCCTCCCACATACATCTTGATTGTCATTCTTCTGAACTCCTTCGGGCTGAGTGAACTTTGGCCCTGCCTTCACCTCTTGCTAGGATCAGGCCTACCATCTAGGTGAATGGACTTTCTGCATTGGCAAAGTGACTGGAGTCTGGGTTCTAGATAACTGTAAATGTGAACCCAAAAAACTTCTGGAAAGTCCTGGGTTTTAGAGGAAGCTGTAGGTCTGTCTCTCTGTTGGTCCCCCACAGCAACGTAACAAGGGGCACCAGACAGATTCATTCCAAGGACTCAGAGCCATGCAAACACCTGATGACAGTGACCAGGCAGGAGGAGGTAGCTAAAGGGCCTGAGTTTCCCATTCAAACTGCCCATGCCATATTGAAGTTGGGCTCCTCCTACTGTGTCTAGTCTCCTGTAATCCAGAGGAGTCTCTCTACCCAACTGTCTTGCCCTTTAGAATTGGTGGTGCTGATGGTGATTGCTTTGTTTGCTCTGGCTAGCATCAGGCATAGACTGACTCCCAGTCAGACACTCCTACTTACTGACACTGGCCTGTGGCCTGCCATCATCCTAGGTTGGCAATGGGGGCTCATCAGGGTGGGTCTCCCTGTTCTCAGTGAGAAAAGTATATTCTCTAGCAATCTGAGGAAGGGCAAGCTTCTATCTGTGGGTTTCTTCCTGATTCCCATGGACTACCTGCCTGCATTGACTGCCTTCTGTGCATAGCTTTGTCAAAGTGCACTCTAGTGCCTGGGGCCCAAGCATTTGCTCTTCTATGCCTCCCTGCCTTGAGTCTAAGGAGGGAGCACACTGGCCATGTATCATCTTAGTGGGTAGAGGATCATGTACATGCCCATGCACATCTGCTTTCAGGGTCTCAGGACAGGGAAAAGAAAGGATATATGTACCTGATACTAACAATCCTCCTCCTTATGTGGCCTCCCTAAGTTTTACCATTTTTGCTGGTCCAGCAGTATGGACATATCATTTTTCTTTTCCTTTTTTTTCATTTTTCTTTTTTTGTTTTTTCGAGACAGGGTTTCTCTGTGTAGCTTTGTGCCTTTCCTGGAACTCACTTGGTAGTTCAGGCTGGCCTTGAACTCACCGAGATCCACTTGGCTCTGCCTCCCAAGTGTTGGGACTAAAGGCATGCGCCAACACCGCCCAGCACTTTTCTTTTTTTTAAATAGTTAAACACATCTATACACTATATGTCACCTATATTGTGCTAACTATGTTTCAGGTATTTACTAGACAATCATGTCTATGCATCTTAGGAAATAATTCTGATTTGAAAGCTTATGTGACATATATAGCTATAGTGACATTTATCAATATGACTAATATTGCATGTTTACCAAATGTTATATAATGAAGACTATATACATTTCTTTTGTAGTGTAGACATCTTAGAGTATGCCTTGAACAGAAGTGGTGAAATGTCATATGTTGATGTGAAATTTGAAAAAAAAATGATAAATTCTAGCCCTAAGTGATATTGACATATTTGTGTGTGTGTGTGTGTATATATGTATTTATATATGTGGAATAGTCCCTAATATTTTTAAAGGGGCATATATTTCAGAAGGTATCGTTAATTGAGTCATTAAATGTGGTACATTAATTGAACTGCATTGGATATTAGATGTCATGTGGGAAACCATGTGCAGTAATGATGATGATGCTTGTAATTTACAAAGCTACACTACTCTTATTTTGGAAATGGGTGCTACAGGACATTTGTATATGTAAAAAATGTTCTCTTTTATTTAGTCATAACTTTCTTTTTTTTTTTTTTTTTTTTTTTTTTTTTTTTGTCAGATGCAAACAGCAAGAGGCTTTATTCAGGAACACGGGTACCCGGGGCAACACAGTCCCTCAAGAAGCTCAAGAGACTGGCGCCCCCCCCCCCCCCCCCCCCCCCCGGGCTGGAGCGGAGGGTTTTTATAGGGTCGGGCAGCAGGAGCACGAGGAGGGCGGGTTCAAACTCAGGGCAACTCATGGTTTACAGGGCTCTGATTGGACGATTCAAATGAGGCCGGGTTCAAACTCAGGGCAGCTCGTGGTTTTTCCCCGAGCTTGACACGCCTGCTGCGGGGCTCCAAGTTGTTTTTCTGACCTTTAGTACCCTTTTCTGGGGCCAGGAGGCCGGCTGTAGACACCCTGCGCTTTTCAGACCTTACTTGAAATGGCGTTAGGCTAAGCTAGTATGCTGGGATCTTTCATTCCCCCATTTTCTTATCTCAGGGAATGGAATCCTCCATTCATGGGGAAGAATAGGGATGTGGCTCCACATAACTTTCTTTTTATTATTATTATTATTATTAAGAAATTTTCTATTCATTTTATATACCAACCACAGATTCCCCTCTCCTCCCTCCTCCCTCCTCCCATCGCTCAGCCTTTCCCCCAACTCATCCCTCATTCCCACCTCCTCCAAGGCAAGGTCTCCCATAGGGAGTCAGCAGAGCCTGATGCATTCCATTGAGGCAGGTCCAAGCCCCTCCCCCCCTGCACCAAGGCTGCACAAAGTGTTCCACCATAGGCACTGGGCTCCAAAAAGCCTGCTCATGCACCAGGGATGGATGTCAATCCCACTGCCTGTGGGACCCCTAAACAGTTCAAACTAAACAACTGTCTTACCTATCCAGAGGGCCTAGTCCAGTATTATGGGGGCTCCATAGCTGTAGATCTACAGTTCATGCATTTCCACTAGTTTGGCTGGCCATCTTTGTACATTTTTCCATCATAATCTCGATGTCCCTTGCTCATAAAATGCTTCCTCTTTCTCATCAATTGGATTCCTGGAGCTCAGGCTGGTGCCTGGCCATTGATCTCTGCATCTGCTTCCATCAGTTACTGGATGAAGGCTCTATGATGACAGTTAGGGTATTCACTAATCTGATTACCAGAATAGGCCAGTTCAGGCACCCTCTCAACTATTGCTAGTAGTCTAAGGTGGGGTCATCCTTGTGTATTCCTGGGAGCTTCCCTAGTACCCTGTTTCTCCTTATTCCCATGATGTCTTCATTTATCATTATATCTCTTTCCTTGCTCTCCCACACTGTCCCTATTCCAGCTCGAACCTCCCGTGCCCTTATGTTCTCATTCCTCATCCCTTGCACTCTATTACCCCCTCACCCCCAGTTTGCTCATGTAGATCTCATCTATTTCTCCTTCACTGGGTGATCTATGCATCTTTCTTAGGGTCCTCCTTGTTAGCCAGCTTTTCTGGAGCTGTGGGTTGTGGACACTGGGCATCCAGATAATAAGACCAGCTCTGCTGTCTCATGACACATATCCAGAAGGAGCCAGATTGACACGTGTGTTATGTGTTCACCTAAGCATAGGCAGTGTCAGCTGTGTGACTAGAATACACCCTGTCTCCTCAGGCCTCCCCCTCCCCTCCCACACTCCTTTGCAGTTGGTAGGTCTCTCTCCTCAGCCTGACTCTTGGATTGCTGAGCTCTCTCTCCTGCCAACTTGAAAGCTGGCCTTTTCCATTTCTTCTCTCGTGTGTGGTCACCCTTTCCTTCTTAGCTCATCTTCTTTCCAACCCTGTCCGTTGACCCTGCCGGTGTCCTGAGCTCCAGCCCTGTTTACTCCAGCCACAGCCTTTTATGGAAAGGGAGCCCTGCGGTGGCTGCCTTCATCTTTCCCCATCCTATCCCTCCTACCTCACATGTTTGTCATTGCTGACTCCTGAACCAGCCCTGACATTCGTTCAGCCCCTGCATGTGTCCAGCCATGGCCACAGCCTGTTGGTTTCTCTGCATGTCCACCACCAAGCAGGCCCAGGGATCTTTGTAGTCACACTCACACTGCTGCTTCAATCTGCAGTGGTTTCCCATGACCTTTAGAGGTCATTGCAAAGCTGCCCCTGCATGTGTCCCCTCTTCCCACCATGCACTGTGACAGTCATCACCCCTGTCTGCCCTGCCTGTGTCCTCTCTTCCCCACCATGCACTGTGACAGTCGTCACCCCTGTCTGCCCTGCCTGTGTCCCCTCTTCCCACCATGCACTGTGACAGTCGTCACCCCTGTCTGCCTGTGTCTCCTCTTCCCACCATGCACTGTGACAGTCGTCACCCCTGTCTGCCTGTGTCCCCTCTTCCCACCATGCACTGTGACAGTCGTCACCCCTGTCTGCCTGTGTCCCCTCTTCCCACCATGCACTGTGACAGTCGTCACCCCTGTCTGCCCTGCCTGTGTCTCCTCTTCCCACCATGCACTGTGACAGCCATCACACATTCTCTCTCCTTCGGGCCATTGCTTAAGTCTGATTTCTCTCCTCCAAGCATAGATGTTGTTTGTTGTTTTTTGGCTCTTTGTGGGGGGGGGGGGCACCCAGCTCCCAAATAAATCACACATGGAGACTTACTATTACTTATGATAGCCAGGACTTAGCTTGGCTTAGTTTCTAGCCAGCTTTCCTTAAATTAACCTGTCTATCTTTTGCCTCTGGGCTTTGCCTGTTCTCTTACTGCATATATTAATAGAAATGGGCTGAGTTGAGTTGTAAGAGCTAGCTCTCGGGAAGCCTGAGCCATTAAGCCATACAGTTTGTAAATAATATAAGCCTCTGTGTGTTTACTTGGGACCAAGAGGCTGTGGGACACTAGTGAGTGAGAGAAATTTATCCTGACTGTGGGGCCAGGCAGGACTGGAGAAGCTGTTTGTTGTAAATAATGCTTTTGGGTGCTAAACATCTATACTTACCTATACTTCCCTCACTGTGGAGAGGAGCAGCTGGACTTCTGGGCTCTGCATCACTAACTGTGGGGCTTGTCCTCCCACTGGGACAGGGGTTGTCTTCTTGTTCTTCTTCCTCTGTCTCAACACTGTCGGTTGGAGTGTTCAGGGAATTGTAAGCCTTCTCCCCATCAGAGTAAAGCAATGAGCTCTATAATGAGCTCTCATAAATGAGCTCTTCTCCAAATATTTTTGGATAATTCTCAATAAGAAATCTGACAAGAGAAATCTGTGAAAAAACAAGGCAAACCCAAAGGGTCTCTGTCATTTTGCATGGTTGTAAATCACATTTAATATATAAACCCAAAGGGTCTCTGTCATTTTGCATGGTTGTAAATCACATTTAATATATAATATATAATCCTTTTAATATATAAAAGTATGTAGTTCAAAATTCAGAGAAAAAGGCAGCTTCTATATAATATGGGAGTTGTTAGAAATATGAAAGAAGATTTTTGAGATCAGATGGTAAAATGCGATCATCACAGTACTACATAAAAGGATGATTTCTAGTGTTCCCAATGTGATGGCCAGTATATACTGTTAACTTGAATAACTTTTGTTCCATTTGTGGCAGACATAGCTGAGCATGTCTCTAAGGATGCTTACAGAAAGGTACAGTTAAGGAGGGAAGCCTCAATGTGGGCTCCATCCTATTGAAAGTTCCTACTGAGTGACTAAAAATGAAGAGACAGGCAAAGCCAACTGAGCAAGAGCATTCATGTGTCTCTGATTGCTCAGTTCAAGTGCAATGTTAACAGCTTGACAAACATGTTCATTATTATAAGTAACTTTGTAACTCTGTAGCCTTGGTCCCGGGTTTCAGCACCAAAATATAAGTAACTTAGGTGCAATTCTGGGGGTTTGCTTAGGGCTGCTAGGACAGCTGATGGCTGGAGCTGCAAAGAGACAATTCAGCCAGGGAGGGCAAGGTATCCTGGACATCTGGAACTGCTTAGAACATCTCTGACCTGGAGGTGTCCCAGACACCTTGGGATGCTTAGAACAGCCCTGACAGTTGGAGCTGCAAAAAGACAGCTCAGCCCTGGAGGGAGAGGTATTCCAGACACCTCAAGCTGCACAGAACACCTCTGCCATGGAGGTGTCCCAGACATCTTGAGCTGCTTAGGAGTCCAGGGCCAGGGTGCTTTCCTGTCTGTGATTGGTTGATTCCACAGGTCAGTTGGCCAGGGGCAGAGATGACTCTGGTCTGAGCCTACCTGTGTCTCCTTCACTGGCCTTTCTTAGCTTTTTGACATGAATTCTAAGGCCACGGCACATATCTTTCACTGACTCTGATTCTAGGGACCAAGAGTGTTACTTTGGTAGTGGTTTCAGAGTCAGGGCATGTTTCCTTAGTTCTAGGTTTGGGGATAAAGTGTTCATTTCTCTGGCTCAGATCTCAAATCCAGTCTGTGTTTCTTTCACTGGTCCTGGGCTTCAGTACCAAGGTGCTACTTTCCTGCTCTGTGATTGGTTGATTTCACAGATCAGTTGGCCAGGGGCAGAGTCGGCTCTGATCTGAGCCTAACTGTGTTTCTTTCTGCCCTGATCTGATCCATCTTTCCCTATTTCTGGGCTCCAGGGTCAGGGTGGGTTTCTTTAGCCAGCCCCTTTTCCCTACAATTATATTGGGGAATATTTGATGTAAGGCCTATTTGCAGTGAATTGGGTAATTGTGGATCTGCAATGACATGTTGTTTGGAACCCTAGCTTTCTCTTCTGTTCGTTGATTCTACACAAAATGAGAAAAGCTGTGCTGAGTCAGGCCTTTCTGTGATGTACTTCTTAGGGGCCCAAGAGCAATTGCTCAATCAATAGTTAATCAGAAACTCAAATACTAGAGTCTTTATGCTGAATAAATTCTGGTATTTTACTGTAGTATTTGAAGTGTGCCTGCCATAGAAAAGTATCTCTAATTCAACCATAATCAGCAACAAGAGGCCAAGGATATATTTAATCACACTAACCATGTCTCAGAACAACATATCTGATAAAACAATTCATTTTGCCTTTGTTTAGTTGGGAAATCACCTTGAAAACAAGTAGAAATTCACACATTCCTCAGTGATCACATCAAGGGTCCAGTCTTGATTTTCTAACCCAGCACCCATGTTTTCTTATCATTTCACAATGTTAGCTCTCAGTGGGTTAGTCTAACAATATTCTAAATCACAATCGACAAAGGACTGAGTCACTGAGCTCAAATAACCATTTAAATTCTACTTACTTAAAACCCACAAGTGATTTTTCCTCTCCAGATGAATGAAAATCAAAGGGGTACTCATTTAAAAAACAAAAACAAACAAAAAACAAACCCCAGACTCTCAGGATAATCCTGTATTCCTGTCTCATTTGTGTATATTTACTCTAGGCATAAATATATGTCTCATTACCTTTTTGGTGATATCTGTCAATCTTGAGTTGCCAGAACTAGGCAGGCATAGAATACACAGGGCTATGCAAATGGCTAAATTAGAAGATGTCATGTGGTTTAATTGAGAGTTTCTCTCAATTTTATATAATATTCCAAAAAGTGGTTTCAAAAGAATGATGTTTGGTTGGGGTAGTTGCTCTAAAAGACTGAACACAGAGACAAGTTATTTAAAAACAATAAATTTTACTCATGAAATTGTAAATACGAAGAGAGGGAACAGAGTAATTGTATCTTATTCATGGTTCCTTGAGAGTAAAGTGAAAGTAGGAATGTGTCCTATAAATTATGCTTGCAATATCTCTCCAAAGTCAGAAAAAGGACAAATTTAATTGATATGTACACACACACACACACACACACACACACACACACACACACACACACACACGTTACGTAAATGCTGAGATTAAAAGCATGGGCCACTGTGACTCCCCAAGTCATACTTATCCTTTCAAAATGTCTTCTGTGTTGTGAACAATTGAAACCTTTCGTTGTCAGTCAATATGTTTAGTAAATGATTCTGTGGTATATGATCTAATGTGTCTAAGCAAACATTATTCCTCTTTTGTTGGTGTTGCTCAGGAAATTAGTGAATCATTACCTCTTCACTGCAGCTACTTTCTTCTCTTCATACACTTGGTCGAGGACACCAAGCCATTCATCATATAGTCTAGATGTCAGCACACTTCCTGGTATATTTTTTAGAAACTCCTGACATACATAGAAAAAATATTTTGTGGAAAATATATATCACAGAAATTGCTCAGAATACTTTCAACTGTAAAATTCAGCTTAGTTCCAACTTCATTCTTAGTTCCCAACCTATCCCCTATTTGGCACCTAGTCTGACATGTAGACCCACTAAGTTTTGTCCATCAAAACTAGAAACCTAAGAGCAGGTTTTGGGTAGAGCACACTGGCACACACTTAAGAGATCAATACCTCATCTCAACTCTTATGTTCAAATGACAAACATTCATTATGGTAATTTCTTCATGATCAAGGACTTTTTGCTTCTCACTCTAATGGCTCTGAAACAAGTGATCTAAGTGCATGGACCCATGCACACATAAGCCAAGGCTGGGTGAGCCTGGACTTTCTTTCATGTGCTTCATTCTCCAAGAGAAAATGCTTGTAGTAACATTGTTGTAGAATACTATTTTAAGGTGTGTTACTTTTGTTTATGTTGCATTTGTTTAACTCTGTGAAACTGTTACTTTGCCTGTCTAAAACACCTGATGGTCTAACAGAGAGCTGAATGGCCAATAGCGAGGCAGGACAGAGAAATATGTGGGGCTGGCATGCAGAAAGAGTACATAGAAGGAGAAATCTGGGGAGATCAAGGAGCCAGAGAAGGATGAGGCCTTCAGGGGCCAGACACCCAGCTACATAGCAAGCCACAGAGTAAGAATGAAAGTAAGATATACAGAAGTAAGAAAAGGAAAAACCCAGAGGGGAAAAATTAGATGGGATAATTTAAAGGTAAGAAAAGTTGGCAAGAAATAAACCAAGTTAAGGCTGGGCATTTGTAATTAAGAATAAGCCTTTGTGTGTGGTTTATTTGAGAACTGAGAGCCCCCTCCCCACCAAAAAAGAACAAAACCAACAACATAACATCCTCTAAGTGGCAGAGGAAATGGAATGTGTGTCATTGTATAGTGACTGTCAAATAAATATCACAAGACTGAGCAACAATATGGTTCCTTAAACAATATTCCTGAACAAAAATATCATCCTTAGTAGCACTAACTTGGGATGGGGAAATCTCATGAAGCCAGACTTCTAGATGAAGAACTACAGACACATAAATACTACTGAGAGTGGAAAAATAAGTCTTCCTCAAAGATGAACCCCCTAATTGGTAATCCAATACCAACTGATGGCTAAGAAATAATGCATATACTGTTAACCATTAGTGGACTCATCAGGTTGTTTTAACATTTTTTGGATGTATATGTATATATGTATATAATAACAAAAATTAAAGAAAATGGACCCTGTATTTGAGAGGAAGTGGGAAGCTGATGGGAAACATGAGAACTTAGAGCAAGGAAAAGGAAGGAATGAAATGATGTAATTTAAGTTGAATTTTAATAGTAACATAAAAGTATCATTTTATGGGGCTGAAGAGATGGCTCAGTGATTAAGAATGCCAGCTTCAAAGCCATGAGGACCTGCATTTGGATCTCAACATTGCATGAGAGGGAGACAGGAAAATCATGGGATCTTACTGGCTATGTGTAGCCAAAGTGTATATGGAGGAGATGCATGCTCTACTAAGGAAGAAAAACTCGCCTCTCAGAAAAAACTTAAAGAGTGACAAAGAATGATGAAAACTGGTAACAAAACACATCTGACTAGGCATGTACACAGGTGACACTCATGTATCTGTATAATATGACCCCCCCATACCCTATTATTATTTTGAAACCTGTTTTGCATGAGGAACACAGAGGAATCAAATAGAAGATACTTAGTCACATTACCCTTCACTGTGACAGGTTTATGCTTGAACCCTTCTGTTGTGAGCATCAGAGGAACCTTTGGCTTATCAGACTACTATCAGTCCTGTCTACTGTCCTTCAAGAGTACACATGATGCAGGAAACTACTCACACCGATTGGGAGGAATCCTGAGTGTAGAGGATGCGAGGACTCGCCCTACCTTTAAGATAGATGCCACAACAGGGACACTTTCGTTGTTCAAGTTCACTTCTGTCCCAGAATCCAGCCTTTCTTTTAGGGATAGGAATGGTCTTATTTTGCCAGGTATGCTGAAGATACCTTCAGTGATTGGCCCCCTTATACTAATAAAGGATAGTATGTCCTGAGAAAAGAAAGAGAAACACCTGTCACTCCACTGGCAGCACAGAGCAGGTGTCCCTTCTTCTTGAGAACCAGGCTAATGGTGTGCGCAGGTGCAATGCCAGAGCTGGCGTGGACGAAGAAGACCTTGACCTGGTTTTGGTGCTTCTATCTCCTGTTGTACCAATCCTACCCTAATGTTAACCCTGAGACCTCAGGCAATGTTTATTTGTAATCAGATTTTCCACTACAGTAAAGTGATTTAATCCAACTTTTCCAATACACAGTTTGTGGTGAATAGCCCTCTCTTACCTTCCTATTCTTAAGCCAATGATTTGATGCACACTTGTTTCTCCACTTGATGATAGAATCGAAGAGGGGAGGTATTTAGGAGAAGCGGGATTTTGTCCTCAGGACAGCCAGAGAAGAACTATATGAGACCTACCAGAATTGCTGTGGGTAGATTGCCATCCTCACAAATGGCAGTCAGATCTTTTCCGAAGAGTTTTCCTGTCTTCACAACTGGTGGGGTTGTGCACACTTGGTCCTGGTGAGGCACAGAGCCCTTGTGGAACAACCAGGATCTGAAAGGCCATCTTCTCTTAACTGTTGGCTCCTCTGTATCTAAAGAGGAGATGAGATCATTACACAGAGTAGTTTCATTTATGTAACCTTTGTCGCAGATTCCCAGTTTATAATGTACCTGGTGTAACGCATACAAAGAGGTCATCATTTCTGATATAAAATTCCCCACATTCTTAAGTTGGTTACTCATCCTCTGTGTGTGTGTGTGTGTGTGTGTGTGTGTGTGTGTGTGTGTGTATTCTTCTTCTCTATACTCTACACAGTTGTTAGTCTCAGAGACTTGATCTGAGTGTTCTTCAGTGGGAATTCTGTTCTTCGGTGGGAATTCTCACAACACAATGCTGTCTAGCCCCCATTACATCATGAGGTACTTGATTGCCAGTTGAACAAGCTTCCTGAGTTATATACCATCAGAGGTCTCAGTGGTCATTTCCTTTCTCACAGCCTCCCTCACTGGTATTCAGATCAAGCTGTGTTCTTGTCCTCCAGTGTCATAGTGTCCCATTCTTAGCTTTCTTGCTGAGCTTTTTGAAGAACCACTGTCAGATTTCTTTCCTCAGCAGCAGATGCCCTCATGAGAAAGTGTGCATGACTACGTTTGTCAGACAGACTCTGGGACCATGCCCCCATGTGTTAGTTCAAAGCTGAGATCAAAGTCTCTTTTTCTCTCCTGAGATTGCTTTTAGAATATTGGACCATAGTGAAATCTTTAAAAGTTACTACAAATGCATGAACAGAAAACAAAGGAGTCTCAGAACAAATCACAAAATATACAGTCTTTCTCAGCATACAATATACTGGTTGGCTTTCCAATACCAAATAGTCAGGCCTTAAAACACAAGTAATATCATTCAGATTGAGTAAGATGTGTGAATGAGTGAGTGAGTGAGTGAGCATATGTGTGTGTGTATGTTCGTGTGCACATGTGCTTATACATGTATATATGTAATAATTTTTTAAAAGACAAAAAATTTGAAAGCAATCTCAATGGTTCATGGGAGGTTTTGGAGAAAGGAAAGGGGAAAATAATGAAAGTATAGTATAATTTGAAAAAATATTTAAATAAATTCAAAGGCCCCAATATATAAATATTGGGTCCATTTCCAGTTCAGACTCAGATCTAAAGACACACATAAAACACAGTTATTTTGTGAACTGAAATGAGATTAGAGACTGGGCTCCAATCCTAAGGCCATTTCTACCCAAGTCCAGAACAGATGATCTCCCCTTCTGTACACGTAACTTTTCTGTATAACTTTCATTACAGGTTTGTCTAAGTGTAGTGATTAGGACATCTTTTGCTCTGATCATGAAACTTGATGGGGAACATATGGGGACCCAGGTCTTAGAAATCATATTCTAATGGGACCAAAGTTGTCTGCACACATGGTTATGTGTAGGCAGTATCTTGGCATACTTATGGTGACAATCTGTCTGGAAGAATAAAATGTTCTCCCTATGGACAAGCAAGTCTTGCAGCACTTAGAATTCTCTCAAGTCTGGCCTGGGGCATGTTGTTTGGTTTTTTATTTTGTTCCTTATTGTGCCCCTTTCCAAGCAAGATATGACACCATGCATTGATATTGTATGCAGAACAGAAACTGGAATTGAGAAAGGCCACTTGAAGGAAGGTCAGGGACTCACTGCTCTGCTTCTGGCTTCCTGCTGGGTCTGTGGGCTTTAGGATGAATCGCCCCTGTAGATCTGGTTGTTCCACATACAGCCCAGGCAGGGCAGGAAAAGCTGTGCACTTCCTTGATTTCTGTCGTCGTCGTTGACTGACGTTACTTTGAATGTTTCTCATGATGATGTCATAGGGATGCTCATGCTCTATGAGAAGAAAATAGGAATGTGAGTTGAAACTGAGGGTCATGAATGTGAGCAAACCTGCCAATGTGCTTTAGCATGCACTGTTACATTGGATTTCTCCTTGTGCTTCTCGACCAAGTAGACTGTACACGCTGAGCATCAGGAGCCTCCCTGGGATGCTCTGATGAGGTAAGGATGTGTAAGTTGAGAACTCTAAAAACAGAAAACTTTCCACTTGTCACTTTGTTTGAAGAACATAGGCCCATCAGCGCACTGTGTGGGGGACTTTTGCTGTGCTCCCTGTGACAGGTTTTTTTTTTTTTGTGATATATATTTTTTATTTTACAATACCATTCAGTTCTACATATCAGCCATGGGTTCCCCTATTCTCCCCCTTCCCACGCCCTCCCCTTACCCCCAGCCCACCCTCCATTCCCACCTCCTCCAGGACAAGTCCTCCCCCGAGGACTGTGATCAACTTGGTAGACTCAGTCCAGGGAGGTCCAATCCCTTCCTCCCAGACTAAGCCAAGTGTCCCTGCATAAGTTCCTGGTTTCAAACAGCCAACTCATGGAATGAGCACAGGACTTGGTCCCACTGCCTAGATGCCTCCCAAACTGACAGTTATGGTATGTACTCACTCATTGGTGGATTCTAGATATAAAATGAACAATCAGACCACAACCCATAGAACCATAGAGGCTATATATATAGCATGGAGGTCCCTAGGACGACTGTGGCATATAATAAATTTCAGTTTTACTCAATTATTGAAAAAAAAATAGCCAAATGAATGGAAACACATGAACTATGAACCAAAGGCTGAGGGGCTCCCAGCTGGATCAGGCCCTCTGAATAGGTGAGACAGTTGATTGGCTTGATCAGTTTGGGAGGCATCTAGGCAGTGGGCCCTGTGACAGTTTTAAGGCCTGCTGGTTTCTGCCTTGAAAACACAGATGCCTCCTGCACACAGCAGTTGTTTACGGCTCGAGGGGGCACGAACCTGGGATATGGGGCCTTAACATGAGGTGGATTAAAGTCTCATGAAGCAGCCAACTTTATTGAGAGCATTAGACAATTGGTACTCTGAGGGTGAAGAAGAGTCTCCTGAGCAAAGTGCACAATCACAAGGACAAGTTGCCCGTGGCAAAAATACTTTCCACAGAGGCTGCTGAGTAACAGCAGCTGACGTGAAAGTGAACTCACTCCTATCTGCTACACCTGGGAAGAGCACAAAATCACATGTCAAAACATTTCCATGTTTTTGATGAAACAGAAGTCACAAGACCATTGTCTTGGTCTTGTGGAGTTTTCTCACAAGCACTCAGAATTTCCCTCTCAAGACTCCATTCTTGGACTTTGCTCTGACAGCGACTGTGGGCTAGAACTACATCCACAAAATTGGAATTAATGTAGAGATGTTTTCTTTGCTCTCCCACGTTTTACATTTTTCTTCTCTAAAGGAACCTTAAAGAGTCTGTGCTGTGGTGTGGATATGATTTTCTGAGAAGGATGGAATCTTGCCCCTGTCCATTTCTGATTAATCACCAGTATAATTAAGCTCTTGCTTTGCCTTTCCTTCTGACACAGATACAATGCCAGTGCTACAGTCAGATCAAGAGTTACAGTAACATTTAAATTAGTATACTCCAGAAACTTCCAAGGGATCAATATGGAACAATCTAGTATGAGTATACTTACTTGAGAATGGCCTGTGGGTTGAAATACACATTCAAAATGAATGCTGAGAAATCAACAAGACTGTTCAGTTCTTGGGATTTCTGAAGCATCCATGATGTGCAAAGCTCTTCCAAACCGTAGAATTAAAATATTACCAAGTTGACACCTTACAGTAATTAAATTTATTTTGTAATAAGCCCCCCCCATTTGTTTTATTATTGACTGAGAACTGTAATTGTATCCACCTTATAAAAAGCAAAAGGACCAGACATTTTTGGCATATGTCTGTATTCCCAGCACTCATTTGCTTATGACAGTGAGGGTCATGAGTCCCTTACCTGTCTGGGCTCCATATCAATATCCTGTGCCATAAAGAAAAAAATATAAAATATGTAGGTGGGTTATTCCCCTGATATTGCCCAATGTCCTAAAACCCGGAAAATAAATATTTTTAAAAATTAGTCTGATTTCTGTATGTTGAATAACCAAGAATGTCCCCACAGATTGTTCTTAGGATACAGGAGAAAGGTTTGAACAAGGTAATGTTCTCTCACCTCCAACAGACATCCTCACTGTTACTTGTCTGAGGAACACTACATGTCTTAGAACATCACCTTTTCAGTATCTTTTGAAGGTCAGCCTCAGAAGCAGATTTGGTAATCTCAGATTTTTAATTCTTATCCAAATGCTTCAGATAAATCTTCTATTACTATTATCTACATGTCAATAATCTTGTGAAAATTTCCAGAAAAGTGCAACATAAGGAATAACAGATGATTCAGTCAGGAAGGCTCCCAAAGTCTGAACAGAATATTTCTCATTCAATGAGGTCATAGAGAGATGTAACTGACTATATTTACATGGATTCAGAGAAATGGCTAGATTTCACATGTTCATGCCAAAACAGAAGCTACATAGTTTGGAATAAATGGAATATTCTTTAAAGTTTTTAAATTTCAGTTTTTAAATTTTAGACTTATTTATGAATGTAAGTGTTTTTTTCTCACATGTATATCTGTGCATCATGCTGTACCTGCTGCCTGAGCAGGTCAGAAGAGGGAATCACATCCCCTGAAACTCGAGTTTTGGATGGTTGTGGGTGTTGTGGATCAAAACAAGTCCTTTTGCAAGAACAACAAGTTAGTAAGTGCTCTTAATCACCGAGACATCTCTCTAGCCCCTAGCATTGTCTTTAATCTTCAACGAATGAAAATTAAATTTTTTTTATTTAGAATCAAGAAATCCAAAATCTTGTTTTATTTGACTTTTTAGGAAAATTATATTTCTCAGGTGGAAATGCACAGGAAAATTCCAGGTTTTTTTTCACCAGCCCATAGACTGTTGCATAAAAGAGATAGTATCATGTGACTGGGTTCTATTAAATAGTTGGTAATTGTGAATTAAATGAATGAAATAATGTTTAAGTTATTTTTTTTAATGTTGATTTAAATTTAAGACTGAATGATGAAAACATTGAGAATTCAGGGTGAAAACATTGCCTTGGTCAGCCCTCTTTAGTTTTCCCTGTTACTTACCTTGGAGTAGGCTTGGGGCTTCTTGGAGGCCACGACAGAACCACAGTTGGTAATCTTGAGCACTCTGGGGGACAAAAAGAACCAACCATCACAGATAGTCTTTAACAGTGGATACTTTAAGAATACCTTTCCTCACCATTCCCAGCTCTCCAGGAGGAAAATTTTTAGGATCACTATTAATGATGTGTTTTTTGACTACAGGTTTGAGTCATCTGCGATGATTTCAGGAGAAAACCCTTGGGTACTTGCCTTGCCTTTCTGATGGAGCCTAGATCTATTGATCCACAATAGACTCTGAATGACCATGGATAAAAAATTACATTCACCCATCAACACTTACCAACAAAAATGTTATTCCAAGATCTGTTACATCCGTTTGTCCACATGTATGTGGAATATTGAACTTTGACATGAAATGCCCACACAACCTAGTACTCAGAGAGCCATACACCCTCAGTGCCTATGATTTCTTGAGCAAAGTATCCTTTGAAAGATGTGGTAACCTCAGCAAGACTGGGCAAATAGACAAAAAAAAAAAAAAAAAAAAAAACAGAGAGGCTTTGAGGATGCCTAGGAGTAAAAAGAACATTTGACTTTCATTCAGAAATGTCCAATCTGTAGAGAGGAAGGACGTGTGTCTAACCTAGAAAATAGGCCAGATGCTGAAAACAGCTCCACAACACAATTACTGTACACAGTGCTATGGATCCATTTGGAACAACCATCTAAATAGAGTATTCTGTTGAAATATTTAGCACCCTACTATAGTGGGTAAAGTAAAAATATGCTTTAACTGGAGTTATCATTAATTGGACTTTGTTGTTGATTCCAGATTAAAAACAATTGCACTGCCCTGTAGAAGTCTTAATTATTAAAATGAACAGACATACACACTCAAGCAGATAAACACCACTACCACCCCCCCAACACACCATGGAAGTGAGACAAAGAGAGAGAGAGAGACAGACCCAGGGAAAGACAGACATAGACATGGAAAGACAGAGACAGAGAGAACAACACAGAGAAATTATATAAATTCACAGATGGTGATAGAGAGGGTCATCTATACATACAGAGAAACATATACACAAAGAGAGACATAAATACACAGAGACACGTATATTCACACACAAAAAGACAAAGTTAAACACAGATATGTATGCAGAGAGAAAGAAGAACAGAGATAGAAAAAGACACATACACATAAATATTAAGAGAGAGAGAAAAAAGAACATACCCAAACACATCCATCTACACCTCCACACACACAGAAGTTAAAGAAGAAAGAATGGGAGAGGAGGACAAATTATATACCAAATATGAAGTACAATATAATCAAAAATAAGAAAGAACATCATTACCTCCACAATTGGCAGTCTTTAAATTTGATGTGTGCATATGACCAAATAATCTCAATTATTTTTTACAATAGAAAATGTAAATTGTCCAGGGAGACTAAAAGTATAGCTCAAAACCATTGAGCTATGAATTTCATTTCACATGAACCTTAGACAAATATTCAAGAAAAATGTTCCTCTAAAATCTATCATTATATCTTAGATGCTTCAGTTCTAAATGGAGATTGTAAAATATGATTTGTAAATTTATCATGATCAAGTATCTTCTGTATATCTTTATATGCACATTTGTACATATGTGGATCTCCAAAAAAGGCTCAAATTAAAGTCAAAGTAGCTTGAAAGTAACTTACAGGCATTCCTATCATAGGTAGTAACTTCTTCATAACATCATTCACGGTTTCCAAGTCTGTTATTGTTACATATAAAGGCTATAAAAAGTGCAGAGAAAATGCTATAAAATAACTTAAAGCACATGATTAGTTATTGTCTAATCATCACTTACAATCTATGGGGTATAATGACAACTCTAATGTAGAATAAATATCTTGTTTTCTTCCCTTTATATACCATAATGCTGGAAGACTATAAGTCTAACATATTTACTTCAATTTAAGTACTTGGGTACTGGGTATTCAAACATAGCTGGTGACTGGTTTTTATTATAAAGGGAGACTGTGGAGCCACTGGTGCTGGAACTCAGCATTCTGAATTTTCTTTCCTTATTGGGGCTGGGGGTTAAAAAGAGGGTTGATGCTTTTCCTTCCATTCCAGCTCTGCTCCATCATGTTACATCTTTATTTTCATGCACAGCATGTGTGCAGGTCTAGGAAAGTCAGGATAAGAACTGGCTGCATCTTTTCTTTCTCTTCAAAATACCAATATGAATGAGAACTTTCTCCATATCAGGCTTGGCAAATAGATGATATTCAGTGTAGAAATCTGTTGAGGTCATAAATTCAGAGACACTGAACCTGAATAGAAGAGAAAGTAGGAAGTAGCCTTGAAAGCATTGGCACAGGAGACCACTTACTAAATAGAACACCAGTAGCACAGACACTGAGAGCAACAATTAATAAATGGGACATCCTGAAACTTAAAAGCTTCTGTAAAGCAAAGGATATGATAAATAAGACAAAACAACAGCCTACAGAATGGAAAAAGATCTTCACCAACCCCACATCTGATAGAGGGCTGATCTCCAAAATATAAAAAGAACTCAAGAAACTAGACATCAAAATACCAAACAATCGAATTTTTTTTTAAAAAAAAAAAGAGCTAAAGATCTAAACAGAGAATTCTCAACAGAAGACTCGCAAATGGCTGAAAGACATTTAAGGAATTGCTCAACATCCTTAGTCATCAGGGAAATGCAAATCAAAACAACTCTGAGATACCATGTTACACCTGTCAGAATGACTAAGATCAAAAAACACTGATGACAGCTTAAGTTGGAGAAGATGTGGAGCAAGAGGAACACTCCTTCACTGTTGCTGGGAGTGCAAGCTTGTACAGCCTTTTGGAAATCAGTATTGAAAACCAATGATACAACTCTTGAGCATATACCCAAGGCAAGCTCAACCATACCACAAGGACACATGCTCAACTATGTTCATAGCAGCATTATTCATAATAGCCAGAACCTGGAAACAATCTAGATGCCCCTCAACTGAAGAATGGATAAAGAACATGTGGTACATATACACAATGGAGTACTACTCAGCTGTAAAAAACAATGACATCATGAAATTGGCAGACAACTGGATGGAACTAGAAAATATTATCCTGAGTGAGGTAATCCACTCAGAATGACAAATATGGTATGTACTCACTCATATGTGGATTCTAGATGTAAAGCAAAGAGTAACCAGGCTACAACCCACAGCTCCAGAGAAGCTAGGTAACAAGGAGGATCATAGAGGGACTCATGGATTGCTTTGGGAAGAAGAAATAGATGAGCTCTCCATGAGTAAACTGGGAGCAAGGGGGGCAATAGAGGGGAGGGAATGGGGGATGAGTGCATGAGGGAACAGGATAGTTGAGCTGGAAAAGGATGGAGTGGGAGAGCAATGAAAGTGATATCTTGATAGAGGCAGACATTATGGGGCTAGGGAAGTTCCCAGGAATCCACAAGGACCAGCCCGGCCTAGACTACTAGCAATAGTGAAGGAGGTGCTTGAGCTGGCCTACTGCTGTAATCAGACTGGTGAACACCCTGTCATCATAGAGCCTTCATCCAGTAACTGATGGAAGCAGATGCAGAGATCCACAGCTAAGCAGCAGGCCAAACTCTAGAGTCCAGTCGAAGAGAGGGAAGAGGGATTATATGAGTAAGGGGGTTCAAGATCATGATGGGGAAATCTACAGAGACAACTGAACCAAGCTCATAGGAACTCACGAACTTTAGACCAACAGCTGTGGAACCTGCATGGGACCAGACTCGGCCCTCTGCACGTGGGAGACAGTTGTGTAGCTTGTTCTGTTTGAGGGGAACCTGGCAGTGGGATCAGAATCTATCCATGGTACATGAGCTGCATTTTGGTGCCCACGACCTATGGTGGAATGCTTTGCTCTGCCTAGATGTAGGGGGAAAGGGATTAGTCCTGACTCAACCAAATGTACCAGGCTTTGCTGACTCCCCATGGCATCCTTTACCCTTTTGGAGGAGGGAATGGGGGCTGGGTCAGCAGGGAAAAAGACTGGAGAGGAGCAGCAGGAGGAAATGAGTGGGGGATCTGTGGTTGGTATGCAAATGAATAAAAAAATTTCTTAAATTAAAAGAAATCTGTTGAGGTGATAGATCTAGAAATCCAAAATGAAGATTTTAGAAATGAAAGCCCATCTCTTAATACTCTTAAGAAAAACAATGTGCTCATAGTATTAGCTCTTTACTGCCTCTCACGTTTATAATCTTCTCCAAAGATCTAGGAAGACTGTGTAGGAAATAGAATGAAACCAACTGATAGGAATCTGAGTTGATAGCACTGATATAGTGGAATTCTAATACATCTTTATAGAATAATCAATAGACAGTCAATAGATAGGTATAGTTTTATGCACATGGGTTCTACAATATCAGATATGTCTGCAATAAGGATTGTAGGAAGACTCTAGGAAACTGTCCTTTAAAGGAGAAAAACAGCACAGGTGCCCTCTCCCTATCCTTAACAACATCACTGAAGCAAGGTGAAAGGAACCACTCCATAAGCCACCTCTTTCAGGGCAATTTTATTTATTATCCTTTAACTGCTAGGCATAACTGACTAACTTGAAAATAAGTGTGTGTGCAGTGCTGAAGATTGATGCCAACAAACTTTACCGTAACATGCCAGGTTAATTGAATTTTATGAACAAGGACATCTTTCACTCACTGATTTAACAGCTTACAAACCATAGGCTAAGAAAGCATCTCAAAAATCTGAAAGCAGAGCTCTGATCTTACAGTACTTAACATAAGTAGGAAGAGCCAATGGTTTTTTGTTCAGAATGTGGAGTTAATCATCTCTGGCCAGAAAGATAGAACAGGGCTCAGAAAACATCAATGATGGAAGGAACTGGACAACCAACTCCTGCAAGATTTCTTCTTAACTCAACATTGGTACTTTAACACACATGCACTAGAACACCACACACACATACACACACACACACACACACACACACACACACATACACACACACACACACGGTATGCATATATATATATGTATAACAATAAGAAAAGCTTCTAATATTTTGTTGAATGTGTGAAAACTCTTCTCAATAATTTTAAAACAGAGAAGTATTTTTACAGAAAAAATGTGTGTGATGGCTAATAGTGTTTTAATTCACATCATTGTAAGATATTGTATTTTCAAAGCATTTGGAACATACTAATATCTAAATAATGATTTCAGGGATGTGTACATTCCTTCCTGATGATGATTTTGTTCATAAAACAGACACATTTCAAAAGACAGAGTCTATATAAAAAACTATTTCTGAAAATAAGGTTTACTGGAGAATTAAAAATGAAAGTATACCACAGTTTTGCTGTATATGTTAAAATATTACTTGACACATAAAGAACCAGGGATATGTAAATAATTCTCAAGAGTGAAGGCCAACCTCACAATAGCTCACATGTTGAAACTATGAGGAATAATAAGTTTTTATAATTATGCTTAATGATATAAAGGCATTATGTTTAATGTTAAAAATATAGCCTCAGATAGAAATAGAAAGTATAATAATAATGAAGTTATACATAAAAAACTAATTAAAAACAATGAGCAGGTAAAATAATATGATTGATATCACTAACAAGGCATGAATTTCAAAACATATTATTTAAAATCATATAGGCATGCAGTGAAATGCTTTCTTCCAGCCATAGCATAGCCATTGACTCATGAGGACAACACAGTTAATTATTATGTACACAAGATTAAGTTTAAGAAGTCAATATTTTCTACATGTGCAATTGAAGTCAATAAGGAAGGGAGAGAGAAGAGAGAGAATGGTATCTGGGGTATCTTGGGAGTGGTGCAAGTAAGTTGGCACTGGATTTGTATACTTGCATGAAATTATGGAAGATAATTTCAGAAATCATCTGCATCTATGTGTTTAGAAATATAAACAGTCTAAGGGATCTATGTTCAATTCTAAGAATTTTAATGTGAAAATTAGGAGGCAAAATAGTCCTAAAGTAAGAATAGCTACAAAAAAAAAAAAAAACTTTCCCTAATTAGTACAAAAAAATTACAAGTTTATTTTAAGTGTAATGAAATACACAGATGTCCGGGCGGTGGTGGCACACGCCTTTAATCCCAGAACTCGGGAGGCAGAGGCAGACGGATCTCTGTGAGTTCGAGGCCAGCCTGGGCTACCAAGTGAGTTCCAGGAAAGGTGCAAAGCTACACAAGAGAAACCCTGTCTCAAAAAACCAAAAAAAAAAAAAAAAGAAAAGAAAAGAAAAGGAAAAGAAAAAAGAAATACACAGATGATTCATAGAACTATCAAACCTCAAAAGGCCAGATTATAAATAGAAAAATCAAAGAAAACTTTCAAAGAAGTGGATAAAAATATGTATGAAGGATCACTGCTGACTGGAAAACATGGAGAAAGAAAAATGATGGATGATATTTAAGAAGTAAACAATCAAAAGAATGTTCTATGTTCTGAGAATATCTCTTTAAGAAGAAGAGGGAAATAAACACATTATCACATGAAGAAAACCAAAACATATCTATAGCCAATCACCTGCACTACACAAAAGGGTACTGGATAAAATATTGCAGGATAAAATATAAAAGCAACAGAATCTTGTATGAAAATTGGTAGGTAAGTTTATTTTAAAAGAATTAGGTCTCATCTGCAATGGTATCTTAAGGTATTGGGGAGATTTCTCGTGTGCAATACTGAACATTTGCCATGGCTGAAATCAAGCAAGCAGGGGCAAGAGAACATTTCCCTACTGGTCATTCTGCTCTGCTCTGAGGACACATCTGGTTCAGCAAAGCCAGCTAGAGTGTTCTCATTATTTACATTGCAGGCTAGAAATTACTTTTATACAACACTTCTCCTTAAGGACTGTTGTGTATGATGGGGACCTGCTATGCAGAACCAATTGCTGCATGATCTAAACTATCTTCATCAGACACAACTTGGTTACCCGAGTTCAATTTCAACAGTGACACATTAGAATATTGACTCTAATGTTTTTTGTATAAAAGTCAGAAAGGTGGCAATCCTTTCAGCTAGATTCCATCCTATTTTTATAGTAGGAAAGGTTTTTTCAGTGCTCAGCATTCTACGTAATAGCTAAATTGCTGATCTTCAGTGAATCCAGTAGTGGAATGGGAACAAAAATAAAAAAATTAAAAAAACAAACCAGAAAAGCAAACAAGTATATTAATAGACATGGGTGTAACTCAATGACAGAACAACTCTCCAGTATGTATGAAGTCATAAGACTTATTTTAAAGACTACACACCAGATGATCTCTCCTCTCTCTCTCCTCTCTCTCTCTCTCTCTCTCTCTCTCTCTCTCTCTCTCTCTCTCTCTCTCTCTCTCTCTCTCTCTCTCTTACACACACACACACACACACACACACACACACACACACACACACACACACAGCTATATTAAGTGTCTAATGGTGGATTCTCAACTGAAGTTCCGTGAAAGGACGTCCTTATGCCGTGAGATTCACATGGTGAGGCAGCCGTTCTTCAAAGCACGTGAGAGAATGCCCAGCGAGAGACAAAGAGAAGGAGCAGGGGATGGGTTCATAGAGGTCAATTGTGATCAAGCAGGTGAGTATGGAGAGTGAATAAAATTCTTGATAATATTTGGCTTAAAATTTGTTTATGATAATCTCCTAGATTAGATTAGATGATTAGAATAATTTATGATTAGACAAATATTTTAAAATAAATAAGGAATAGTAGAAACAACATGTAAGTCTCTATGTAAGCAATAAGGACTGGAAAAAATTTAATTGCAGTAGGAATACTTAGCTTGGAAATGTATGTTGTTGTAACTACCTGAGTCAATCTTCAGTCATATAACCAAAAATTATTTCTTTTGTTTTAGCACTGTAGCTAATGTAGATCAATCTTGCTTCATGTTGCTTTCTACATATCACATGTGAAAGACATGTATGCATGGCATACACATATCCCTTTTCAACAAAATACTACCTAAATCTCAAACTCTCTCTCCCCTCCACCCTCTTTTTATGTCCCCAACTTCCATTGCTCTATAAACTGCATGTCTCTCCTAGTCATGAACTTTGGATGTCATTTTTGGTTTTATATTCACATACACTGGCACAGCTTGGGATGTCCTCGGTGAATATCGGGAGTTTAACATGCTTCCTGTAGCCCTTTGTGGCTTCATTAATGGATCTGTTCAAATGCATTAAAACACACAATACAGTAATGAATTTGTTAATATCTTATTTTGCACTAGTCATTGTCAGTATTTTATCAATACCATGTTGGTTTTAAATAAAAGACTATCAGTTCAGCAATATGCATTATAGATTAGGGAATGTTCAAAAATATTTCAGCAACAAAGACATGTTTAGGTAATTGTAGAGACCCACAGAGGTTTCCTATTAACAAGTTATGCAGTGTCTGAAAATCTGAGCTTGCTTTACCCAGCAGGGATGCATAAGGGAATGATTTGACCATGGGTATGGTTACCAGGTATTTGGAAGGGTGTACAATTGGCTGTGTGGTGTGTGTTGATCTAGAAAGGGGGAGGTCTTTTGCCCTGCTTTTTGGTATTGTTATAAAAAGCCCTTTTGAAGAGACAGAAGGGGCTGGTGGGTTTTGATCCAGGTCCTCCCGAAAATATCCTGTGTTTCTGTCTTTCTCCTCCTCACTATCTTTCTATCTAAAAGTTTCTTATCCCTCTCTCCTCCTCATAGGAACCCTTTAAAAGGTGGGAGCTGGCCTCCCACAGATTGGCACCAGAACTAGGGACTTGGGTGCAGAGGGGAGGAAGAACCACGGAAGCAGCTGGACATGTCTGGTTTTGTATTAATGTTAAAGGCAGTGGTATTTTATTCTTTGGGAGCAAAAACTGTATACAGCAAGTATCTCTGTCTAGGTTTCTCCTCTCTCTCTCTCTCTCTCTCTCTCTCTCTCTCTCTCTCTCTCAATTTCTATCTATTAAATTAAGAAAAAAATGTAGGGTTTAGGTATAGGAATATTGTGTAGGAAGAAACTTAGGATAAGAGTAGAATTTCCATAGTGCCGGACCTGAAAACAGCATCCAGGAACAAGCAGCCACTGCAGATTTAGCAGTCTGAGGAAGAAAAGCGGCTATAGGGCAGGGAAATAGGAGGCAGATGTTTGTATACTCGTTTGTAGAGAGTTTGAAAACTAGGGGAGTTAAGGTAGAACAGCACAAGTACAGAGGTTCTTGGAGTTCGTAGAGGAGCCGTGTCCTTGGTTTTCTGACTATGGGACTCTGGATGCAGATTCCAGGTGAAGACTTGGAGTTGAAATGCAAAAATATTATGAGGAACATGGGCTGGAAAAAATTCCAGTGGAAGCTTTTAGTCTGTGGGCATTAATTCGGGACAGCTTAGATCTATGTCCTGAGCAGCACGGGGGTGGGGGTGGGGGTGAGTTTTCCTGAGGCAGATACAGGCATAACAAAACCCTCTGCTCTACCAGAGCTGCCAGTCGATGAGAATGCTTTTACAACATCACTCAATCAGGGTCAGTTCCCTCTTAGCCATGAAGCTTAGTTTAAGGAACAGAAGTCTTGGGATTAGACAAAGGAGGAACTAAAGTGCTTGGAAAACTTCATAATTTCTCTTTCTCAAAAACTGGAAGCTCTAGCCGGGCGGTGGTGGCGCACGCCTTTAATCCCAGCACTCGGGAGGCAGAGGCAGGCGGATCTCTGTGAGTTCGAGGCCAGCCTGGTCTACCAAGTGAGTTCCAGGAAAGGCGCAAAGCTACACAGAGAAACCCTGTCTCGAAAAACCAAAAAAAAAAAAAAAAAAAAAAAAAAAAAAAAAAAAACTGGAAGCTCTTCAGGTCTCTCCTTCTCAGAAGGGAACTTCAGGCGGGGCGGGGGGGTCATCTATCAGAATGGCAAAGTCATCCATAATACTAATGAACTATAGTTTGGTGAGCCTAAGGGAGTCTTTAGGTTTTATACAGTTGCATCAAAAGTTTATCAATTACTTGATGCCTTTGCATCAAGAGTTTATTGATTTAAAAAAGGGCTTAGCACAGCTAAGGCTGTTATAAACATCTTGACCCATACAAAAAGGACATTCCATCTTGGTCATCCTCTACTCCTTTCCTGGGGGTGTGTGGCAGCCATAGGGATTGCTGTGGTTATTAGAACTACTTGCAGCTCCTAGTAGGGACTTGAGTCCGAGCTGAGTTAAGCTTTGTACTTCCCCCTTCCAAAGGCTGGTATTCAGGGATGGGTCAAGTTCTTGCTAGCTGCTAACGGATGACAGAGTATGCTTGATGGGAAGTGTATCTCCATGATGGGTAAAGAAGATTACTAAAGAAGGAGGACCTAAGGCAGGCACAGTCCATCTGAGGGGTCTGAGGGGCCCTTTAATGTATTAAGAAGTGGGAGCAGTAGAGAACCACAGAGGTTTCCTAGTAAGAACTTACTCAGGGTCCAAGAATTTGTACTTGCTTTACCCAGCAGGGCTACATAAGGCGATGATTTGGCCACAGGCGTGGTTACCAGGTATTGGGAAGGGTCTACACTTGGCTGGGTGGTGTGCTTTGATCTAGCAAAGAGGAGGTCTTTTGCTCTGCCCCTTGACACCATTATAAAAGTCCCTTTTGAAGAGGCAGAAGGGGCTGGTGGGTTTTGATCTAGATCCTCCTGAAAATATCCTATGTTTCTGTCTTTCTCCTCTTCACTATCTTTCTATCTAATATTTTCTTATCCATCTCTCCTCCTAATAGGAACCCTTTAAAAGGTGGGAGCTGGCCTCCCATAGGTAATAGCACATTGCCCTAAGATGTGATTGTGGAAGCATATCCAGTCCTCAATTGTTTTGTGTGACAGAGAAGGGCAGGAACTTGCTTAATTTCAAAATTGGAAGCAGCAGATAATTTGCATGTGGATGATAGCATAACCTGTATTGGTGGGAGTTTAAAATAAGTCTGGGAGTACAGTTTACCCCAATATATAGATTAAAGAGGAGATGGTGAAGAGCATGGCAAGCAGGACTTCCTCAAAATTAAACAAAATATGCATATTAACAGGAGAGAATGAAACAGTAGTCAGGGATCATCTAATCAACACCACATTTGGAGACAATCTATCAGATTATGTATATCACAGACTACCATTCCTATATTCCTATACCACCAAGGAATTAAAATATGAATACTAGTAAGATACCTTTGAAGATAAAAATACCACCAATCTTTCTGTTCCATGGAACTGTAATATAAAAAGTGAAAAACAAATTAGACTCTTGAAACACTTATGCAAAGATTTTTAAGACTATTCCTCATAAAAAATATTATAAGACAGTTGTCATCAATGAGAGTGCAGGTGTAGGTGGCATTCTCCATATGACTGGGATTCTGATTGACCTGTTATTTCACTGGAAATCTTTCATGATAAGAAGTTCACTATAGTGTGGAGGCTGGCCGTGCATCTCACTAGTTTTATTTCCCTTTGCCCACATCCCTGTGCCATATATTGTTTTTCCATTCATAAGTTTAATATGTGAGTTGTTTCTACATTCTGAATATAATGAATGATCCGTGCTGTGAAGAAGATTTTTGTGCAGACTTTTCTTCTCCTTTTTTCAATGGTTCTACATCCATGTTTGGAGCTGCAGTCATATGGAAATTCCATGTAACTTTCTGTGGAACTATAGACTGATTTTTGCCCAAAGACCAACACATTTCATGTTTCTACAATTACCTGCTCATCCACTTTATATTCTGCCTGCAACCAGTTTCATCAGAAGGGTGGATTGTGCCTGTGATTCCCAACCTTCACATGTACATAGACTGTTGTCTACATAATCATCTAATGTCACGAGTTACAAAAGTGACACAGCAGGAACTTTAAGACACTTAGCTGAAGACACTGATACACATTCAACTGAATGTGAACTAGTCTAAATATGACTTCCAAATTTCACTCCTTCATAAAAAGAAAAGTTTAATGGAAATGCTGTCATGAAACTCTTCATAAATCCCTAATTACAGTACTTCCTCTCATATTCAATGTGGGAGAAACACTAAGCATTAACTATAGATAATCTTCAGGAATATTAACAAGGGGAAAGAGTGTATTTAAAGAATGACACAAAGATGATCTTCTTCCTCAAAGAGTTCTGTGGAAATGTTTTTCTCAGGTAAAGAGCAAACTCACATAACCAGAAAGTTTATAAAACTTACAAATGTTTATGTTAGTTGAGTAAACTCTGGAATGAGGCTAGAAGTTTGGACAGATTAATGAGAAGAGTCCAAATTGGGGGGATTGTATATGATGAACTCTTCATGTGGAAAAGAAAGATGAATGCTGCTGTATGCTTTCCCACAGCAGGTGTATGCTACACTATCCCAGTGATTCCAATGAATACAATCAAGGTATTCTTGGTACACTATGATCAGATCATCTCATGAAAGATAAGAATGTGAATTCGACATTTACCTGCACTCCACAAAATAACTCTGACTCTGATGGTCTAATGACACTGGTCCTCATGTGTTGACTATAGACACCAATGATACTCCACTACACAAACACTCAAGAATCTGAGCTTTTAATGAGTAACTAGGTTTATATGTATGGTTAAATATTATATATTTTTTAGGAAATTAACTTGGGAGTGTAGGAGGTAATTTTAAAATTTATACTACACAATACCATTGGAGTGAGATCAATTTGTGTACTTTCAAAACCCAGAGAATATCAGATCAGTTGGGGAAGAAGAATGTGGGGAATGGAGTGAGGCTTTGTCCTGTCCATATCCTTCAAAGAACAGGATGACCTCATTTCTACCCCAAGGATCTTGTTGAGTCCTGATGAACATCACAGGTGAAAATCTAAGCAGTCTAGTTCCATGAAGAAATGTGTGTGGTGGAAAGTACAAACTAGGTTCATCATAGGAGGAAAAAACTTGAGTTGGCAGCCTGTATACAATCAGACTAACATGGTTTCTTAATCTGTAAACATGTTGGTTCATTGATTTGATTTTTTTCCCCTGTGAATTAAACAGCATTAAGTTGACCCACAATTAAGTTTCCACAGCCAGCCTCTTGTGAATAGAAGTCCAAGCTGTAGGTCTTACCGAAAAGTAGCCACAAAATTTCCCATGGGCCAGGACAGGAGAATCGACTTGCAAGCAGAGCTGTTGTCTGTCCCAACTATGTCCACATAGTCACCCATCCACAGATAACTCAGTGGGATAACATATTTCATCTTAAAGTTTCTCTTATGCCTAGAGAGAGAATCAAGGCAATTTGTTAGTTTGCTTTTCATTGCAGTGGGAATTACTTGTGGTAAGGCCTAGTTCTTCCTGCTCCAGAGCAGAGGAGGACTCATCCATTTCTATCACACAGGCAGAGCTCATGCCATAATAGATGCACCTCAGCAACGCTTGTGCTGAAAGAAGTTATGAGGTTCACATTTTTCAATGGCCAAGAATAGCCATAGTCTGGTCTTTTTTTCTGATTGGTGAGTGTTTAGAATGACCATACTGTGTATTTTAAAGACACGGCATTTTTATAAAACAATGCACTTCAATACTTCTCCCCCCTATTTAGTTAAGTGCTAAACTTTTCTGCTTGTTTACTTCCATAACTTCAATAGCAAGAAAATGAGTTAAATATTTTATATTGTACTCAAATAATTACATTTAATGATCTTTTCCAAATAAAAAATATAGAAATACTGCCTAACTGAATAAAATTCATATTCTATTGTCCCTCTACCTGTCCTGGTAAGTCATGTGAGCAATTGCTCAGGAGAGTCTGAGCTCAGTACAATTGTTCTTTTAGTAAACCCATGATGTACTTCTCATACAACTAACCATGTAGAAGATTCTGTTCTCTAATAACCTAGTCAAATGATTACAAATATGTATTTCTATCAAGTCTTTTGATGCTATCAAAAGTGTTCTTGAGAAACAATTGTCTTGGGAGCACTAATTTTCTTTCTTTCTTTGCTCTTTTTATATGGAGCTTGTTCTTTGATAATTTCACATGTGTATTCAATGTGTTCTGATTATTTTCTATTACTCTATCTTCTTTCCCTTCTATCTATTGACCACTCTCCTTCCCACACCCATACTTTTTTGTATTTTTTTTAATGATTGTCTGTGTTTTCCCTGGGGCATTTTTTGGTGTGAACCTGGACATGGAACTCTCCATTGGAGACTAGTGAGCTAATAGGTGGCTACATAATTGAAGATAATGACTCGCTCTCTCTCAGATTCCAAGGACACTTTGTTATAAGTATAACCTCAAAAACCCTACATGTAAATCTTCTCAAATTCAATACATCTGAAGACTAATATGATACTCCCATGAAAGAAGGCCCACCCCATATAATGGAACATTCTCTAGTCAAAATGCAAGTATAGCATGTAACATTCATTTCAGGTTTCACATACACATATGTCTCAAATATATGAAACATCTGTATTTCCATTTGCTTTGCACCCCCGAGACACCTAACTACATATATATCAATACACAATTATTATATATATACTATATACATATACATATACATATATATATATATATATATATAATGAAATGCTTAAACTAGAAACCTCTAATTCTTATATTGGTGTTAAGGGATAATCTGCCTTGAAAACGTAAATAATGAAAATGATCTCATAAGCTTGATAATCCTCTTTCCTTAATATGAACGACAATCTCAAAATAGTTTTAGTTACCATTGTCACACAACAGAAGTGGAACAACAACTTTGTCTTTTAGGAAAGTCAACCATTTTACTTTTATTTATTCTCAAAAAACTCAGTGAATTTCACTTACATTCACAAATTACATTCATATGGGAAATTATCAGTATGTTTTATTTATTTCAAATGAGTTTATTACTATCTTTTCAGATTAAAATATGAGGATTTCCAACCGTGGCATGAAGGGGTGCTGAGGAGAAATGATAAGGAAGATGGACAGGTTGGTGGACAGCCAGGTCATTCAATCGTTTCATTCTTGCCGCTGTTGGACACTAACTGACCATCAGTGTCTAGACTGGGAACTTTGGGGGACTGTTCAGGGTTGAAAAGAAATGGATCCAGTTGGTTGTGTCTAGAATGTAGAGCAGAACTCTCTCCAGCACCCTTCCTTCTTCTCACCATTTGTGAAGTAGATCTTCAGCAATATTAATCACTGATGACTAGGAAGTTTACCCCCAAAACTGAGTGAACTGTTCTATTGATGCCTGTCCTCCAGTCTACTTATGTCTTTATGAGAACACACCCTTAAAATGTTTACTTGATAAGACCAGTACCTATTTCATGCCTTTCAGAGTAATATGAAGGCTATGATCCTCTGGAGAGGTGATCACAGAAAATACCTCCACAGTTCTATGTGACAATACCACCATGCATAAAGCTTCAATCACAGTAGTTTCCTATATCATCCACATGATCACCATGCTGGACCTAGTTGATGTCTAAGTTTCCCCTGATTGGTTTAGGGACAGTAGCTGCTTCTCATCTCTCCATACTGCTTTGGAAGTTATGAGATCACAGAGGTTCACATGTGTGGCCCCTTATGAGCAACCATCATAATCAGGGATTTCCCCTCTTGCATCTACAATCTGTCTGTAAACAGCAAGCAAGAGGGCCCCTGATTATCATGATTTATAAATTTTCTTTGAGAAGATGTCTCCACAAGATCCACAAATTTGCAATACTCATAAATCAGCTTCCAAAGTGCTGGAATTCCTGGCATGTGCTACCACACCTGCCTCCTTTTCAAGTTTGTTGCTATTCGTTCCCCAGGATCAAACAGCAGAACAATTGGTTACCCAACAGCATATAGACAGCCCTGAAAACACATATACAAGCGTCTAATATATGTACAGCTAAAAATACATATGTATTGTATATATACATACATATATCTTAATATACATTTATATGTAATAACAATTAATAAAAAAGAAGCCATGATTTTCAAAGAGAGCAAGAGGGGGAATATGGGAGGACTTGTCAAGTGCAAAGGGAAAAAGGAGATGATAATGAAGTATTTATAATCTCAAAAAATAAAAAAGAATAAATAAAACTTTTGTGGTTTTGAACAGGAAGGCCTAATCAAAGTGTAGCCTCTCATAGTAAGGAAGGCACAATGCACATACTCACAGGTTATTAGATACAATCAAAACATCACTGAACAAGGAGAGATGTTGTTTCTTCCTTCTCCAGCCTCTTCTGAGTTCCACGGGGCCTTGGCACAGCAAGGTTCGATGTATCCCTCCCATGGCTTTCTCCTCAAGGGTTTCCATGTAGGAAAAAAAGGCTTCTCCTGGTCCAGATCTCCAACTAACAGAACAGGTATTCAGTGGTTGTTAATTGATACCTAAATTCAAAGGGTGAATGATATTAAAACACAGGCTCAGTTCTCCAACAGGACTCTGTTGAGTTATCAACAGTTTTAAGGTTGCTTAGGAAAGGAAGCAATGGGAACAGACTGCAGGAGGGGGCTCTTCCAGAAGTTATCAACTTAGGGGCCTGGGAACAGTCTGAACAAGGGTAGCTGGTAGGGTCTAGAGAAGTGGTTCTCCACCTTTCTAATGATGCATCCCTTCAGTACAGTTCTTCATGTTGTGGACACCCAACTGTACAATTATTTCATTACTACTTCATCACTGTAATTTTGCTACTGTTATGGATCCTAATGTGAATATCTGATATGCAGACTATCTGAAAAGGGATCCCAAAGGGAGTCGCTACCCACAGGTTGAAAACCACTAGTCTAGAGTGAGGAAAGGACTGAGGGATGTAATTCTTACTCATTTTAAATCATTTTAAAAATTGAACATAAAAAATATCAATTTTTTAAAAAAAAAATTGGATTCACCAACATTATTCATGATTTAAAAATAAAAGTAGTAACACATTGCAAGGCATCCTGTTGGAGAGAGGAAATATTCACACGCTAGAGGGATTCACAAGAAAGGAGAGATCAATGTCTAACATTAAATGAGGGCAGAAGTAGGTGACTCCTGAAAAATGGCCATTGGAGTAGCAACTTGGATGTCATTGCCAACCCTAACTGCAATAATATGTGTGCAATAATAGGAGGAATTCTTGTGCAAAACTTTATGAAATGCAGATTTATCCCCAAAGACTCTCAATCCTAATTCTTTTAACCTATCAAAGGTCCGTGTGATAAAAGCAGCATGCAGACATCATTAACACTATGAACGTTAGAGTCTAACAGATGCAAGAATCACAGGAGTCTTTATAGACAAATGTACCTTAGCGAGACAGTCAGAAAGCTGCATGCACAGGTAAGTCAGGTAGCTTTGAAGACTATGGAGGAGAGGTGCATGCTTAGAAGAAGTAAAGCCTAGAGGCACAAAGGATTGTGACTGAAACAACCTAGAAGATGCTGTGTAAATCTCATAGTTCATTATGTAGTATACCTTGGACACATAATAATCATAGAAAGATCATGTAAGACTAGAATGCCCATGTCTTTAAAATGATTTAATTTTGGTGATAGTAATAGATTGTATTTTCTGCAAAATGTGTATTTTCACTGATATGTGTAGTTGTATGGTACTAATTAAGATAGCAAAACTCTATCAAATTGTAAAGTTCTTTATAAAGATTTTCTGCTGTGAAATTCCATTTGAAAATGACTGATGTTGGAATGTGGTAAAGAAAACAAATAATAATCTATGTATTGAAATGCCATAATTCACCCATTTCTTTGTAGGCTGTCATAAACAGATATGAAAGAAATATATATATATAAAAAAAAAGGTTTTTCCTAATGATTTAAACAAGTCAGGGAGCAAACATATCCAGACATGTCAGTCAAGGATCTCCGGTAGTTAGATAACAACAAAACAAAACCAAACAAACAAACAAAAACAAAAATTAGCATTCATCCAGAATTTGTAAAATGGTTCTCGAACAGCAGAAGGAGTCATTTCCGTTGCCTCTGGCAAAAGGGACATATGGCTCTCCAATGACCTGTGGCTGCTATCAACATCCATGCTGCCTTCCAGGTTCCCTGTGTCTCGATTCAAAAGTACTTGCTAAATATCTCACAGCCCCATCTACTTTCCTGTCCCTTCACAACCACCCCACCTCCTTCTGAACTATGCAGACTCCCAAAATGTTCTAGAACTCCCCTTGCTCTCTTTAGGAGGTCTAGATATTTCCTCCCTGCCCCAGGCATCTCCACTACTCTCTTTTGCTGTTCTCCCTTCTCTCACAGACTGTTTTGGTCACATCAAGTCTGTTTCTTTTTATTTCTGCTCTGAACTCTTCCAGATGCCTCTGAACATTCTCTCTTATCCACAATAAAATTCTCCCCTGCAATTATGGAGCAGCATTTTCAGTGGTTTCTTTACTGTGCCATGCTCACAGAGTTTGAATATTCAAAATATATAGTTCTTCAAGTGAGTATTATTCTTCCCAAGACATATGTTATCTCTTTAAGGAATATGCATAGAAATACCATAGCTTTCATTTAGCTTTAAGATACCTGTAAATAGCCGGGCGGTGGTGGCGCACACCTTTAATCCCAGCACTCGGGAGGCAGAGCCAGGTGGATCTCTGTGAGTTCGAGGCCAGCCTGGACTACCAAGTGAGTCCCAGGAAAGGCACAAAGCTACACAGAGAAACCCTGTCTCAAAACAAACAAACAAACAAACAAAAAAACCCGTAAATCAAAGCATCAAAGAGAGAATCAAACAGCCAATGGTTGTCCTCACACATGTCAAGCACATGTCCCCACACATATAAACATAAATTAAAAAATAGTACCAACTCAGTTTCATGATAAACAAATTTGAAAGTAAATGACATGTTTGGAAAGTCATTCCTGTCTAATCTGAATCAATGTTAAAATATGGGGAAACAGATTCTAAAGAACACAATATATGTTGGAAACCATTACATTTTGCTGAAAACCAGAGAGTTTTTATATTTTGGGTTGAAATCTGATCATTTCCAATAAAACTTTGTGGTCATAGTGGGTAAAACAACTAGAAGAATCAAAAAATAACCATCTCTCATAACTTGGACAGATAATTTTGTAGATTTACAGATACTATTCTCATGTGTAGCCTAGAACATACCTCCCCTGACATGATAACCATATTTATTTAGGGGATTGGTAGTGAATATTACTAACATGGGTAGCTTTCCATAAAACCATGGCTGAGTTAAGAATTGGCTCACACGATCTGCAGGAATCAAGACAGAATACCTCATACCACTAGTTATCATGAAAAATCAAAACTACTTATTAGAAATACCTTTACAGTAGAGCCTGGAATGGAGAACCTTTCAATGAACTTGAAATTATCTTTTTCTTTCTTGGCACTAAACACCAAAGATGGCCACAGCAGTTGGTAGACCAACTACTGAAGTCTCAGCACTCTGAGGTAGTCAGGGTGACAGACCACTGATGTCAACATTCTAAGGCTCATGCCATAACTGACAAAGTGACATATTTATTTCCTTCCACCTTTTGGCTTTGAAAAATTATTTTTGAGAAACTGTTGAACCACAAGTGTGTGTAAGGAACAACAGATTTTCATAAGCATAGATTGAGAGGTAGATAGATAGATAGATAGATAGATAGATAGATAGATAGATAGATAGATAGATACATAGATAGATAGATACATAGATAGATAGATAGATAGATAGATAGATAGATAGATAGATAGATAGATAGATAGATAGATGATTGATAGATAGATAGATGATAGATAGATAGATAGATAGATAGATAGATAGATAGATAGATAGATAGATAGATAATAGATAGATAGATATCAGACAGGCATAAATATAGGCAGATAGATAGTTAGATAGATAGATAGATAGATAGATAGATAGATAGATAGATAGATGATAGATAGATAGATAGATAGATAGATAGATAGATGTAACTGGCAAACATATTTATAGATAGATGATAGATGGATAGGTAGGTAGATAGATAGATAGATAGATAGATAGATAGATAGATAGATAGATATAGATATGACAGAAAGAGGAGAGAGAGAGACAGAGAGAGAGTGAGATACAGAAAGAGACAGAGAGAGAGAGAGAGAGAATAGATCCTGATGCCATTAGTCTATCATGAGGATCAAAACTACTTATTAAAAATACCTTTACAGTGGCGCCTGGAATGGAGAACCTTTCAATGAACTTGAAATTATCTTTTCCCTTCTTGGCAGTAAACACCAAAGATGGCCACAGCAGTTGGTAGACCAACTACTGAAGTCTGAGCACTCTGAGGTAGTCAGGGTGACAGACCACTGATGTCAACATTCTAAGGCTCATGCCATAACTGACAAAGTGACATATTTCCTTCTACCTTTTGGCTTTGAAAAATTATTTTTGAGAAACTGTTGTACCACAAGTGTTTGTGAGGAACAACAGATTTTCACAAGCACAGATTGATAGGTAGATTGATAGAAATAGATAGATGATAGAGATATAGATAGATAGATAGATAGATAGATAGATAGATAGATAGATGATAGATAGATAGATAGATAGATAGATAGATAGATAGATAGATAGATGACAGATAGATGATAGACAAAACTGACAGACATAATTATAATAGATAGATAGATAGATGATAGATAGATAGATAGATAGATAGATAGATAGAATTGACAAGTATATTATAAATAAACAGATAGATGTGACAGACAAATACATGATAGATAGATAGATAGATAGATAGATAGATAGATAGATAGATAGATAGATAGATAGATAGATAGATGATAGATAGATATGACATACAGAGAGGGGGGAAGAAGAGGGAGAGAGAGATGGAGAGGAATAGGGAGGAGAGGGACAGAGAGAAAGAGTGAATAGATCCTGATGTCATTAGTCTATCATGAGAATCAAAACTACTTATTAAAAATACCTTTACAGTGGAGCCTGGAATGGAGAACCTTTCAATGAACTTGAAATTATCTTTTCCCTTCTTGGCACTAAACACCAAAGATGGCCACAGTAGTTGGTAGACCAACTACTGAAGTCTGAGCACTCTGAGGTAGTCAGGGTGACAGACCACTGATGTCAACATTCTAAGGCTCATGCCATAACTGACAAAGTGACATATTCATTTCCTTCCACCTTTTGGCTTTGAAAAATTATTTTTGAGCAACTGTTGAACCACAAGTGTTTGCAAGGAACAACAGATTTTCACATGCATAGATTGAGAGGTAGATAGATAGATAGATGATAGAGATATAGATAGATAGATAGATAGATAGATAGATAGATAGATAGATAGATAGATGATAGATAGATAGATGATAGATAGATAGATGATAGAACTGACAGACATTTATAGATAGATAGATAGATAGATAGATAGATAGATAGATAGATAGATAGATAGATAGATAGATGATAGATAAATAGATAGATAGATGATAGATAGATAGATAGATAGATAGATAGATAGATAGATAGATAGATAGATAGATGATAGATAGATAGATGATAGATAGATAGATAGATAGATAGATAGATAGATAGATAGATAGATGATAGATAGATGAGTAGAGAGATTAAAATCAATGGCAGTGTGCCTCCCCAAACTCTTCTGTACTACCATAATCAGATATGAAGGACTATGTTTTGTTGCTCACTGTTTTGAAAGGACAAATGGCCTAGTTTCAACAGTTTGTCCTCTACTCATGGCATCCTGGTAATGTCACATGGCCTCACAGATGGGGCATTTCGGAGAGAGCACATGGTGTAAGAGGAAGCCAGACAGAGTGACAAGGAGGCTGTCTTACTCTCTGACAATAGTCCTGATGCAAGGACTAGAGGGTTCCAGAACAGCATTAATCTCTTCAGAAGGCAGCATTTCCAATGGCAGAGAACCTTCATTATATGCTTTGTCTCTTAAAATTGACACTACCTACCAACACTGTCACACTTGAGACTAAATTTAGAGCAGATAAGCCCATGAGGGCCAAATCACATTGAACCAAAGAACTGTGGTGTGAATCTTGATACAATGAAGATGTGTATCAATCTTTGGACATTCCCACTAAAATATGGTTCCTTAATATTATTCTTCACCAGACACACCAATTGATACCTCCCTGTTGAGCATCTTTTTAAATGGCAATCAAGTACTTTAAAATTCTCCAATTTTTGTCTTATTTGGTTTGTTTGCTTGGTTTTTGTATTTTAAAGAAAGATATATATTTAGAAATATATGGAATATTCAGTATTTTTTTCTTTTATTCCAATCAGCATAACTGGAGGCTCATTCAATCATTCATATTCTTGCATGTTATTGGAGGTTCAGTCATATAAGTAGTATATTTAAGGACATTCCTGGGTAACACCTATGGCACTTCTTTTTAAACCATTGCACTATTGATAGATTCATGGTTGCATCTATTTTAGAAACACAATTGCTAAAATCATTTGTAAAAAATCTTTTAAAGGGCATGAGAATTTAATTTTTAAACTCTACCCCAATGAGGATGATAACCAGTGTGTGTATTGTAATTGCTTTTCTCTTTTATATTTACAGTTAATATTTTATATGTTGAACTATTTCAATTGGACTAAGATTGTTAGAGAAAATATCTTAGATGAAAATTAATATGATATATTTTTTGTCTGCATTCTCATAATTGATTTCAACCACATCAGTTGGTAAGCTTTCCATTGCAAGGTTTTATGGGAGGAATGTTCCTTTAGACGCAGCATGGACTTGTCCTCTTTGTATGTATTCCATGGATATAACAAAAGCTGTGTCTGTTTGTCTAAAACACAATCACACTACGCACCTTAGGCAATCTTCCTACCAGCATTCCACTAATAGTGATTTTACTTATAAACCCAACCAATGAGAAAATAATTGTAGCTTCCAAATCCTTTGTGGATTGTGTATTTTTCCAATATATAATCAAATTTAAGTAATATACAACCTAAAAGTAGCTCTAATAAAATGTGTACACATTCTGCATTTTGTTTATATCACTATTTTTAATCAATAAGTGCTTGGTGGCATGTCTATATGATTGTCTTGCAAAAATAATTGACATGGTGTTCAATTGGTTTTAAGTATTTTAAGGTGTAAAATCTTGAATAAACTCAGAATTATTACCTGATCTTAGCAACTAACTCAACTAAATTACTTTTTCCAGAGTAGATGCTACTGATTAACTATTCAGATGATTCTTGTCCTCTCATAGTTTCCTGTCCACTGTACCTGTTCTACTTCTCACTGCTATGAATTTATTCACCCTCTTTGCAATAGTGTTTCTCCTGCAAACCAAGGGAACTGTGGGAAATCATGAGTGTGATTCCTCGTAACTAGAAGATTCTATCATCATACAGAGACATTTTTAATTTGTAAATTCAAAAGTCACATTATTTAGCTCAGAAACTCTGCCAATACTGAGATTTTAGCATTTCAAGGCATAATCTCCTTGTGTATGTGTATGTGTTTTAAATTTTGTTGGTTTTTAATCATCCTAGACTCTATGTTCATTTGTGGGTTTTTTATGACCGCAAACTATATTCAACTAAATATTAAGGTTAAATGTTCCAGTCAATAGGTGGGCAGAGTGTTGTCAATACTTCATTTAAAAATGCATACATGGCTGGGTGTTGGTAGAGCATGCCTTTAATCCTAACACTAAGGAGGCAGAAGAAAGCAGATCTTTGTGATTTAAAGGTCAGCCTGGTCTACAGAGTAAGTTCCAGGACACCCCAGGCTACATAGAAAAACCCTGTCTTAAAAAACAAATAGAAAAATGAATACATATTAATATATATTTGTGTCAGTGAAGTAACAGAAAAAATATTTTCATTCGCCTTTATGTCAATCAACACAGCTTTTGACTGTGTGTAAAAGGAAATTATAAATGTATCTGAAAAATATTTTACTAAGTTACAGAGGAATCTTCTGCAGTTAACAATGTCAATTCACTGTGTAAATTTAATAGTTAATACTCTCAACAAAAAATTCAGAGTTAACTATCTACCTATAAAGTCAATAAAAATAAGAAATTGTGATTCAAAATATTCACAAGTCTGGATGAGTGATCATAATCAGTTAAGTTCCTATGTAATTTCCTTGCATGTTTTCCTAATCTTAGTACAGAATCAAAAGAAAAAAGAATTAACTAGAGCTTGAAGCATAACATTAAGTGTAAGCCTTGATGAGTTATTTTCTTTGTATGATGATGATAAAATAATCATACCCAGAAAATAAACAACCTCTTGAAAACCAATAAAAAATGTGAATATTTGTATTTTCATCAGCAAATTTTCAGGTTATAACAAACTATTAGTGCAAAACCATCAAAATAGCTAAGAGTGAGAAGACAGTTCTTACATTGAGGAGAATGTAGAACAGACACACTCAGTTATATTTAGATATCACATATTTGAATGTTTATTATTTTACACAATGTTTAGCAGCCTGAACTAAAGATTATTATATCATAATATTAAACCAGCACATTCTCTTCTTGGCATATAACCAATCAAATATCTGTCAGTGTTCACCAAAATATGTACAGGAATGTTCCTAGTATCTTTAGCTTTCTTATTAGAAAACAGGAAAAAAAAAACAGATTATTCACTAGTAGAATACACTGTATTTGACTTTTACAATGAAATTGAATGTCATATAAAAATTTAAACACTGTTCCCTTTCATAGAGATCCTTTCTCTTTCTTAGAATACTCCACACTGTTGATGGCAACTTTTCTCAAATTATACATATTCAGTACAATATTAATCAAAATCTTAAGATATTTTGCAGGTATCAGAAAGGGAATTCAAAACTTCATGATAAAACAAGACAAAAAGTAAAGAAAACAGAGGAGTCAATAGGATCCCACAGACCACATCTGGCATTATTTAGTTCACAATTGTCTGTAAAATAGAAGTGATTAAGAAAGTGTACAGAGTAGTAAATGTTAATATTCCTGGAACTCCAGAGATGGAAGCATGGAGAACAGGATATATATAAATGTGTGTGTGTGTGTGTGTGTGTGTGTGTGTGTGTGTGTGTGTGTGTGTATTTTATATGTATGTATACTGAACTTCATGGGCTACTGAGCTTCATGGGTTGGAGACTGGCAATTCTGAAAGTGCTTAATAAGATGCTCCAACAGCAGGCAGCCAGCAGATAGCTACTGTTCCTTTGTGACTAACAATTAAAAACTATGGATGGCTAGAAGGTATCACAGTAACAATCTTAATTCCAAAAACAATATTGCCAAGATCTTTAAAGTATGGGTGCTGAGATTCAGTTATTTGCCTTGGAAAAGGTTACACTCGTGGGTTAAAAAAATATTGGGGGTGGATTACAATTCTAAATTATGACCCCTAATTAATTAAACCTCATAATCAGGAAGCTAATTAGAAATTCAGCTGTCAACAGACATACAGTGAACCTACTGCTTTAACTCCAGAAATGACTGTGGTGTTCCCCAGCTTCACTAGAGCAGAACTGTTCTCCACACTGATTGAACCTGGAAAGGGAAACACGATATTTACACAAAATCCCTAAAAAGGTAAAGGAATATAAATAACCATAAAGTTTCCTGCAAATTAATTTAAATGCTTTAGTGTGTATAGATATCTGGCTAGACTTTTAAGTTGCCTCTTGCCTTAGTCTGCAAAGATATACAGTAGATGACAGCTGATATTTAAAAGGCCAACCCACCAGAGAAACACCTATCTGATGGAGGAAATTCATGGGCTAGGCCTATGAGGGATATTGCCTATAAGTTCTGACTACTTCTGTCTGTAATTCTCTTGTGTGATACTATAATCCTCCCAAAACAGCTATGGGATTTGTCCTACAACATTAGCAGTGTGTTCCTCATTTATAGGGCTCTGTTATTCCTGTGCATTATCAGAAGAATGACTTCTTCCAAAACAGTGTAATTCTGGTAAGTAAAGCAAGCGCTTATAGTTCAGCCTTTGTTCCACAAAATGGTGAGAAACTTAGAAGCTTGTTTTCCATCTTTAGCTAAGTTGACAAGGCAAGTTAGCCAGACTGTGTATGGATCCAAAGCAGACTTTTACAGATATTATTCAAGGACAAAAGTGCAGATGTCTAATTTGTTGAATCAAAGTCTTTTTGGGCACAAAAGTAATCTAAATTGTATTCACTTCCCCTTCCAGGTCCAGTTGATAACATGAGGACCTGCAACTGGTGGAATTCCCTGAGCAATTAACACTTTGCACATACTTCTAACCTCAATTTATGGTACAAGATTTTAGGCTTAGATAACTAACTGTTTATCTTTAAGTCCTGGATTTTATGTGGACAGCAAGCAATTAAGCAGTTAATCAATTAACCAAGTCATGAGGGAATCAGCTTTACATCCAGTTCCCATAGGAGAGGCTCCACCAATGGTCAGAACTGCAGAGAGTAATCTGGTCCCACAGTCTTGAATACAAAAGTTATACCTTCCCCTCTTGTGCTCTGGGCTGTATTCAGGATGAGAAAAGGTATCTGTAGACTTGGGTTGTTTTTTAGTGCCAGGTTTTGTCCAAAGTGCTGATAAGACTTGGCACTGTTCACTTCCCCCCTTGCTTTGTGCAGGTTGCCATGGTTACTCATAGTTTGCTGTGGGGAAAACTTTCAGCCATGGCTGCACTTCCCAGGCACTTTTATGTTGTGCTGATCACAAAATGATAGCCTATAATGTCAATTTCTCCCTAGAAATGTAGGTTAGTGCACAGCTCCTTTACTCCTTCCTTGATTCCCTATGGTTCAGCCTTTCTCCTTTGTAACCCTTGTAGCTGTCTCCTTAAGAGATAATGTTACAAGGTAAACTTTTTCAACCACAGCTGCAGCTGCCCCTTGTCGCTTACAAAGGAACACTGTTGTGACCCTGAGAAGAAGCTTCTGTAACCTTCTTTATCGCCAGAGTTTGCTGTTGTATGTGGACATAAGCTATGGAAAGTTGAAGCCAGAGCAGAAGAATAAGAGAGCATGGCAAACAGTTCGTGTGTGAATTTATTACAGATAAGAAATTTCCCCAGTCCCCTCTACTCTGAAAACCATTCTTTTCTGCTACCCTGCATGCAGACCTGACAGCTGGTCTTTCAAGCTGCAGTGGCCTCTGAACTTTTGACAGGTTCAGGTCAGATGGTATTACTACTTAATGTCTCAATTTCTTTTCTTCTGTCCCCCAATTTGAGCTAATCATGTTTTGATCAACTACAAAGCTGGTGTCATGATAAAAATCTCTTAACATCTTTAAATGCCTTAGGCATAGTAGAACTGGCTGGGAAAAAAGTGGCACACAGGATGGGGGGAGGGGTGTCCCACCAGCTGAAATGAAGTGTGTCTTCACCTACTTGACAGTTGTGGTTCTGAATTCACCAAGTTCTCTTCCATCGGGACGGCAGTTTTCTTCCTAAATGTTTATAAGGAAATAGATTACACATGTATTTCACTTATGAAGGGGAAACACATTAAGCTCTACTAATTTAAATGAATTGAAAGACTATGCCTTGAAGCATGGCATTTTTATCAAAAGCCCTTTCCTCACCAGAAATCTCCTGTCATACTGCAGTGGTTCCACCCTCTAAGGTTTTAATCGTATTTATAAAAAGGCCTTACAGCAGCAACCAGCCTTCCTCGGTCCTCTTAACTGTGCCCTAGTCAAGAGGACCGGAGTCCAGGGCCCTTGACACACTTAGCGGAGGATGAACTTGGGTGTTACTCATGTGACTCTAGTTCTGAAGCCGGCAATGCAGCATCTGAAGTCATGGCACGCGCCACACCCGCGCTTCTGTGCCTTCTGTGGGCGCCACCACTCACTTGACCCTGGCCGCCGTCCTCCCGCCCGTGCCGCGCCTGCGCAGCCCGCCACGCCTGCGCCCTTCCCTCTGCAGACATTGCTCCAGCCCTGAGACTTGGAGGAGTCCTGTGTTCGAGAAGCACCTCCTCCCGTGGAGGCTGCCGTGTTCCCGCGTGGGCGGCGTGAACACCAGCTCCGGCGAGCCCGAGCGACCCTCCAGCCCCTGCCCAGGACCAGGCCTATTGGGGACGGCCGGGTCTGTAGGGCTGACAACCGCCTGTGTCGCCAGCCTCCGGGGTCCCACACCCCGGCCCCCACGGGCCTGTGCGCACGTGCACACACACATACACACGCGCGGGAAATAAACGGGGAGACGGGAACAGTCCCTGGCTCCAGGCATCACTAGATAGCATGGGTGTGAGGCTGGTGGCGCTGTCAGTTCTCGGATGCCCAGGGCGGCACTCGGGGACCTGCCCTCAGATCCTTTGTGGAGCCACAGGTGCTGCGGGTGGCATCGGGTACCTGCCCTGGCGCTGAGGGCGGCGGCAATGGGCCAGCAAGGCCTCTTGTGTAGGGCTGGGCGATTCCAGGTTCTCCGGGATGCAGCTGGTGGTGCAAGGCATGGCACTGTCTGCCGCCATCCCCGCGAACATTAAGGTATCAGCACAATAATATTAATATTATATAATATCAGCACAGCGAATATTAAAAGAGGTCAATGTAACCTGCTTTCCACGTCTGCCTTTAGGTTCCTGTCACTGCATTTATAAATGCTACACAAATGCCACCATGTCACCAGCATGAAGAAGAGAAATTCTTCCTCAAGGCCAAAGGCCAGATGGAAACCCAGCATCTGGGACTCACCCACCAAACAACTGTCTGTTGTCATGCCTTGAACTTCTGCTTGAGTTCCTTCCCTAGTTGGTAATTAGGGAAGAAAAGGAATCATGCACTGTTGCCCTCACTGAAGGAGTGCGAGGTTGGCAGCTGGGATTGGGAAGAGGGAAAGTGAGATGGCAGGATTGAGGTTTTCTAGAGAAGTCCTAGGATGAGAACAAGGGACATTCTGGGTGGCCTGAGTGACATCCCAGAGGGTGTTGGTAGATGACAGGCACACCTTCCCTGTGTGAATGGAGTATGCTGGGCTAGCTAACTCATTTTCAAAAGCAATCTCTAAAGTATCTTTTCCCTTTGGTGCCTGTGACGGTAGGTGAAGCCCTGAACTACCTAGAGAAGAGACAGGTATCACACTTCTCTTTCAATGTCACACTTCCAGTTTAAACTAAAGCAGGTCACCAATTGTAGACCCGGAGCTAGGAGCACTGTGCTACCTCCAGAGGCAGACAAACCAGGAAGCTGGCATTTCTCTCAAGTCCCCTCCCCCACCTCCTAATTCTCTCTTGCCTGTGATATATTATAGATTGTGTGCCAGTGAATGTGTGTGGGCTCACTTCTGTGACATCTTTCAAAAGAGGTGTATGTATGTGTGTATATTCATGTATAGAGATCCACTGGAGTCTCTATACCATAGTCTGTAGAACATTGTTTCTCAAATGAAATCATATCAATTAAGTGATACAAAGTTATAGTCTTAAAATCTTTTAATTATAAACTAATCGCACAAAAATAAAATATTTTAGTACATCCTTCCCTCAAAAACAATCCCAATATTGGGCCTATTTACACTTAAACATTCATGCAGACACTCAAAACATCCTAGGCAGGCATGCTACAGGGGCTGTATATCCAACCCTAAAAGATGTCTATTTTATAAATGCTTGTACTTTTTATATTCAGAAGCACAGCAATTGATATCTCTCTTTGGAGTTGTCTTGGAAGAGTTAAAGATAGAGTGAGCTTTATACCTCATCTTTTTCTATCTCTGTCTAGAACGTTCCTTATATTGCTTTGCTTTGCTTTGGATTTTAAGACAGATTTCTTGACTGAAAAGGACTATTACAGACTTGAATTTGTGTGAGGTAAAGCAGAATTGAACTGGGCTCCTCCTGTAAGGCTAAGGATTGGTGCACACACTGAGTATTCCTCTGCCCTAGACCTCAGAGACTTCTTTCTCATACATGACTCTCCTCCCCAGTCTGCCTTAGCATCACAGATACATGCTGCCTCCACTCGTGTGTTACGGGGCAGATGTCTACCCATCATCTGTCCTGTTCCTTCTGAGCCTTTCATATTTCATGTGGTTTGTTACTACTGCCTGTATTTGTCCCTAGCAACACTAGAACACCTGTTGCTTAAATTATAACTTCCTTAGGGCTGAGAAGATGTCTTAGCAGGTGAAGGTGCTTGCTGTCCAAGACGGATGACCTGTGTTCATCCTGAGACCCCACAGTGGAAGAAGAGAACTGATTTCTGCAAGTTGTCCTCTAAACTCCATGCATATGCAAGCCCATGTTTATGAGTCGTGTGCATATACACACACATAAACACACATATACACTATTAAAAATAAATTTGAAGCCATGCGGTAGTGGCACACACCTTTAATCCCAGCACTCGGGAGGCAGAGGAAAGTGGATCTCTGAGTTGGAGGCTAGCCTGGGCTACAGAGTAAGTTCCAGGAAAGGCACAAAGCTACACAGAGAGACCCTGTCTCAAAAAACATAAATAAATAAATAGATAGATAGATAGATAGATAGATAGATAGATAGATAGATAGTAAAATAAATAAATTTGAGAGAAAAAATGTTTTTTAAATTACAGTTTTACAGGATGGCAAGGTGGCTCACTGGGTAAAGACCCCTGCTGTCAAGCCTGACCATCTGAGATTGATCCCTGTGACTCACATGGTAGGAGAGAGCCGACCCCCACAAGTTGTCTTCTGACCTCCATATGTGCACCATGATCATCCCCCCACACATACACATGTACACATACACAGAAACATTAAAGACAATTTAAGAATACTGTTATATCTTTATTAATCTCTATCATATTTTTGCTAAATTATGATTTGTTATTTTTGCTTCTTGCAAAAACAGGACCCTATGTTCACTTACAAGGTGATAGTAGTTAATGACAGTGAAGACCAGACTTGAAAGGTAAATATGTGTGCGTTTAGAAGGGCTGGTCGACAGGAAACTTGGAGTTGTTTAGGACGTGGTCATTTCCACTTGCTGGAGGAACCCAAAGCTGTGCTCATTACTTCCTGTCCCATTTTCACTCCTGTTGTTAATAAAATGCCCTGACCACAGAAACAGCTTCAGGGAGAAGGGGTTCATCACTGCATTGTGATTTCTGCATTGTAATTCACTGAGTCTACACAGAAAACTTTGTTACACAGTCTGTTTATGAGTGGAGTTTCCATGTCCATGTCATCTACACTGAAGTTGGGCATGTTTAGTTAAAGACAACAGGCAGTGTCATACCTTACTGTCTATTTATAAAAGTGGTTGAGGACTGAATGGTGTCCAGGAAGGTGTATATTTTTATGTTTTCATGAACAGAGAAAGCATGTCCGTCTCTCTCTACCCATGCCAACTCTTCCTTTTGAGGATCTTTTCTTTCGGAAGCATCATATATGGAGGAATGCTGTGTTGTTATTGGCATTCGTTGCATTTTTAGTTTAAGTATTGCTAATTTCTCTTTGGATTTTTTTTTTATCAGTTGTCCACGTCTCTGTTGCAATATTCTTTAGTTCTTCATTGGTCCTTTGATGATACTTTCTCTTGGTCTGTTGGAGACTTTTATTTGTAAGTAGGAATACAATAAGATTAAATCTTCCTCCTTTCCCTAGCTCTCATTAAATTTCTTCATCATAGCCACCAGATTCTGATTTTGTTGTTGTTGGTGGTGGTGGTGTTTTTGTTTGTTTGTTTGTATGGTCTCAACTGTAGCTTAGGCTGGGCTTATACTTAAGGCAATCCTCCTGCCTTAGCTTCCTGAGTGCTGGAATTATAAGTATGAGCAACCGTGACCTACATGGTCACCAAACTGTTGTGTACCCTTTTAGATGCGAAATATATATCTATATATTCATACATATATTTACATTTTAAAATCTAAATGGCAAACTAAATGCATATTTTGTACTTCATTTTAAAAATGCATCAGTTATTCCATATTCATTTATTTAACTAATATTTAATGAAGACCTAGACATAATTCTTGTTACTTAGGCTTGACTCATAATCAAAGAAGACAGCAATTCCTTGCTCATGGAGCTTGCACATGTGGCTGCTTCTTTCTAGTGATTTTGTAGTATCCCATGCAAAAGAATCATTTGGTCAATCAACTCTTTCTTAATGTACATGTAGCTCTCTAGGCTTTTGCCATTCCTAGGAACACCATATAACCCTTTGAAACAAATCTGTGATCGAAGCAGGTATAGCTACAAAATAAAATACTAGGTGTGGTATTTTTGGGTACATACAGTCTGTGAAACTTTATAACAAAAATTTTTCAAAAAAATCTATAAAAGCTGGGCAGTAGTGGCACACACCTTTTATTCCCAGCACTTGGGAGGCAGAGACAGGTGGATCTCTGTGAGTTTGAGGCCAGCCTCCACCTGGCCTGAGGTTTTTATTTGTATCTTTTGTTTAGGTCTGTAATCCATTTTGAGTGGAATTTTATGAATATTATGAAACATGAATCCAAAAATTTCTTTTTTTCTGGTTTTGAATGTGGCTGTTCATTTATTCTAATGCCATTTGTTGAAAAGACTGATTGGATTTTCAAAACTAAAAATGTCATCAAAAAGTAAATTTGTATATCTTCATAATTCAAATTACTATCTATTAATTTGTTCTGTCTGTCTGTCTCTCTCATCTGACATAGTCCATGTTGACCTCAAACTTACCATACAGTCAAAAATGACCTTGAAATCCTGATCTCCTGCCTCCACACCCCCTCACCCCAGGGCTGGAATTTCAGGCATTCACCTCCATGCTCAACTTTGTTTACAGTTCTCTTGTTAAATGATGGTCTTGTTTAAACCTATTAAATATTTAAGCCCTTTCTGGCTATATTCTTGATCCTGCCAACCACTGTAGGCTAAGACCTGCTTCCTGGTTACTACTGGGTTGTCAATGAGAAATCCATACTCAAACTGGTGCAGCAAACCAAAGGGATATGTATTGACTGGCACGATGAAAGATCCAGAAATATATTTAATCAAGGCACAGAGTCCTAAATAAAATCATGAGCTTTTAAATCTGATTTTAAAATCAGACTTAGTGGTGCTTGCCTTGATTCCAGGTTAGCCACACTTCTTAAAACTCATGCCCTTTGGGTGGTGGTGGCACCTGCCTTTAATCACAGCACTCCCAAGGCAGAGGCAGGAAGATCTCTGTGAGTTTGAAGCCAGCCTGGTCTACTGAGTCAGTTCCAGGACAGGCTCCAAAGATACACAGAGAAACCCTGTCTTGAAAAACCAAAAAGAAAAAGAGAATTAAAAAAAAAACTCATGTCCACCCATGCCATCACTACTGCTGCTGTTTCCCTAATGAAGAAACTTACTCAGAGCAGAGATGATGATAGACCCCAGACCCAGGGTACTACCTTCTCAGGTGGGTGCCCCAAGAACCCAGACTCCAGTCCAGTTGATGCAAACAGAAAGAGGTTTATTGATGTGGCTGTACAGTCGGGCTACTCTCCTCCCAAGAGCAAGAGTCACACCCTGCTGCAGCCACATAGGTACTTTTAGAGGAAAAAAACCCATACAAAGTCATAAGATTACAATTCCCCTACAATTCCGTTCCAATTCACAAGATCATGGCCTAATCACAGGGTAGGTACAATCATGTACATTTTTCCCAGAACCTCAAGGGGGGGGGAGTGAAAGTTACACAAAGGTTACAGTGGTCTTTCCTGGAACATTTGCAATTATCCCAGTCACAGGTGAGCATCATATCTTAACAGAAATCTCCACACATTGTGGTAAGGGTGGTTGAGAAATGGCTGAGTCAGTCTGCCCTTGGAACTAGCTTTTTAGTTCCTCATTCTCCTGAGGCTTGGGGGGTGTAAGCCTGAAGGGTTAGGGTCTTTGAATGACATCCTTTACCCAAGGTCAAGGTCTAGAAGCAGCTCACCCTCTAACGGGAGCAGAGGACAGGCATCATTTAAAGCCCTGCACAGGCTCCAGGGACTTAGTCAAAGAGAACGGAGAGACTGCTCAGGCTGCACACCACCAGGCTGAAGTGAGCCAGACAGCAGTGTGCCTCCCTAATAGGCCGGTCTAAAGCAGAACAATAAAGATGCTCTTGGTGTCTTACTCCTTGCACAAAAGAAACAGCGTGAAGTACCCGGATGTTAGCTAATCAGTTCTTTTCCTGTTCTCCTTGAAAGACCCTCACCAAAGGCCCAGACACAGTTCCCCCAGAAACCCAAAAGAGCTGAGGGAAGTGATATCTTAAAAATAACCAGAACTGAGTCAGTTCCCCCTTCCTGGAGAGGGTGAAGTAAGGTGTTTTCAAAAGAACAAAGGATGTCTGGTGATGACTGATTAACCACGAGATGCCCCTCTTTGGAGATAACATGACCAGACCCTGGAGGTGGGTTGTAAAACTGACAGGGCAAACAGATAAGCTAGAATAACACAAAGTCCAGGCCCGGGAAAAACTGGACCAATAGAAAATGGACCCATACTAACTCCGTCCCCTCTAAGAAATTTTGTGGTTTTTGCCTATAAAAACTAACTTCCCCAAGAGAGAGTAACTCTTCCCTGCCTTGCTCTGCTGCAGCCAATGAGTGCTTAAGATGAGTTCCCTGTAGAGACTTGTAAAGGAAATAAACCTTGCTATGCATTCTGGACATCTTTGGTCTCCAGTGGTCTCTTTGGGTGTCCTAATCTGGGCAGAACACTCCTATCTCCCATCCCGGCTCTACATTACAAGCAGGGTAACTTTGAAACAGCCAATATCCTTTTTTTTCTGCTTCCTTGAAGCTCTTTCTGTTCACAGAACCAGTCTGTTCATCTCATTGGAACACTATTCTGTTTTACAGAATGAATGTTGTCTGATTCCAGACTTCAAAACAAAACCACAGATACGAATGTCATCAAAATCCAGTTTTTCTCTCGGATCACTTCCCAGCTTTGCCTTAGGTATTTGACCCTCCCTCAGTCATATTTATTCAGCACCTGCTTTGTTCCAGGCACTGCTTAAAATGCTGGGGAGGCAGTGTAAACAGGCAAATGAAGTGGTGTGTGTGTGTGTGTGTGTGTGTGTGTGTGTGTGTGTGTGTCCTCATCTGCTCAAATACATACATATTTGTGTGGATACATGTGCATGTGGAAGTTGAAGTTCGATGTAGGATGCTGTCCCTCAGTTGCAGTCCAACTTGCATTTTGAGAAGGTGTCTCACTGACATGAACCTTACTGATTAGACTAGACTGGCTGATGAGTGAGCCCCAAGGATTCACCTGCTTCTACCTTCCTAGCACTGAGATTATGATAATACTGAGACCACTGCTCCTAGCCTTTTTATGTGAGCTTTTGGGGAGGCTTCATGCTTACATGGTGTTAATTGAGTTATCTTCCTAGCTCCAAGTCCTTACTTTTGATGATCTTATATCCTGGTAGAAGGAGGAGGAGGAGGGGAGGAAGAGGAGGAAAAAAAGGAGGAGGAGAGGAGGAGAAAAAAGAGAATAAGGAGAAAAGAAGAGGAAGAGGAGGAGGAAGGAGAAGAGGAAGAAGAAGAGGAAGAGGAAGAAGGAGGAGGAGGAGGAGGAGGAGGAGGAGGAGGAGGAGGAGGAGGAGGAGGAGGAGGAGGAGGAGAAATTTCATTCTGAATGGCCACAAGTAAGTCCTGACCCAATCACTTGGTCTGTGGGCTGCAGTGTATGGATATGATCTGGGCATATTTCTGTGCTCCAACTCTAGTATTGAGGATTGGACTGCATTCAATTTTAGCCAGAAAGCTGAGAAGGGATGGAGATGGGTCTGCATCTAGATCACTTGGACTAAGGATGTGCAGGACTTGAAACCTAATGAATAGATGGGATATTGTTGAAAAAAGGCATACTGGACAGAGGATCCCTTTCATTAATATATTTGGGATTACTCAGAAACACTTTCGGGAGCCTCCCTTACAAGGAAACAAGCTGGACATGCCTGATTGTCCCTTCTGATTTCTTCCTTTCCACTGCCTGAGTGGCATGGTTGTGTAGCCTCAGCTGTGGTGGCCTTGGTACCAGCACTCCCTCTGGGACATTTGTCATGAAGATGGGAGCTTGTGCTGAGCAAGCCAAGCATAAAATAAAGTAATATGTACAAAGCCTGTTCACCTTTTTATATTGGGTAACAAATGCTTGAATTAGTCAATGTATTGATTCCTCTAAAAATTATTATGTATTGAAGTTTCTGAATGCTTATTAATTTAATATTTGAAAAAGGTGAACCTATAATCAGTATGGGAACTAATTAGATATGAATTTATGTAAATATTGGATTATCACAGTGCTAATTTTTATATAGAAAATGTAGGTGTTTTTAACAGACACTACAGAATTATCTATAAAACTATAACAAGTTTCTAAGAGTTGTTCAAGTTCACACTGTAATGTCCTAAAACCATTTCATAACCCTATTATTTCCTGAGTTCCAGATGTTACAGGTAGCATAATGAGGACGGGGTGCCTTGATGGCAGCTTACTGTCCTAAGTCTCTGTAAGACACATTCATTCAAGGGTAAAGACTCCTTTGGCATCATCCCAGGAAACAAAAGTGGAATTCTATAGGAAAAGCAGACTAGGTAATGTGACAAGATTCCCTTTCAAAATGTTTATTTCTTTCATGTTTCAATACAAACTTTTGAATATATCATCCCAGCTTTGGATGTCTTTGTACATGATTTGAATTGCTCTTATTTTTATTCTAGAGCCATACACCACAGATCTGAAGTACTTAAAAAGTTGAATTTGTCCTCATAAGTCTAATATCATTATTGTTCAGCCAGGTTCCTTTTTTTCCTTTTTTCTGGTCCTAGGCAATCTCAAAAAAGGACATAATTTTTGAAACAGAACAAGTAAAAATATGATTTTTACACATTCAAAGTATGCACATATCTGAGTCTACGTGATCATTGTTTACAGTCAAACTGTCTGTTACTATGACAGCATTAACTCTAAATGTACTCATTGTGCATGTACACAGAATCACTTCAGTGGTTCTCCATTTCTTAACACTTAATTAACAGAGGCAACATAAACTCAGGCACCTCTGCTGGTCAAGGAACTTGTAGGAAGGCAAAAGGGTGTATGGGTATGTATGCATGTGTGTGTGTGTGTGTGTGTGTGTGTGTGTGCACATGTGTGCATGCACATTTATATGTATTACATGTCAATGTATATGTGGTTGCCTGTGTGTATCATACATTTATGTTGCATGTTGTTTGTATGGTTATGTGTCTATGTGTGCATGTGTGTGTAGCTAAGTGTATGTAATTTTATGTGGTTGTGCTGTGTGTCATATGTTTCTGTTTGTGAATTGTGCAGGTGTATGTGAGCCCATATGTGCACATGCATGTGCATGGGGAGAGAGGAGGGCTCTGACTAGCTTGATGGCATCTTCTCTACCTTCAAATGTCCTTTAGAAATCATAAATATTATGCAGCCCAAACAGACACAGCAGGCTCATGACCTATGGTCTGGTATGCACAGGCTGTTCAGGTTGTCCTTTGTTGCTAATAATAGGGACCTAAAAGGTGCCTTAAGAGTTCATTTGCTTTAAGGTTTTAATGTCAGATCTGGACTGAGATTTTGAAACTTCAGTCTTATATTGCATCCTTTGTTTGTCTGCTTAAAAAAACAAAAACGTGGGACTATTAGCCTGGCCAGAGTTTTAAAATGTCTGAAAATATTTAGTTTATTGCTAAAAATTGTTTTCTATACATCTGGGTTACTGTAAAAAAAAAAAAGTCACCACAGAAATTTTTAGTACATATTTGACAACAAACTCAATCTGGTGGTTTAAGGATGATTAAACACAAAATATTTCCTCAATGTGATACCATGTAGTTACTTTAAGATGGAACATAACAGCTGATGAGAGGCTCAGCAGTTAAGAACATGGTCTGCTCCTCCAGAGGCCCCACATGGCGGTTCACAACCATCTGTAACTCTAGTTCCAGGGAATCTGATGCCCTCTTCTGGCCTCCTGGGCCACCAGACACACATATAGTGCACAGAAATACACTCAGGCAAAACACTCATACACACAAATTAATTTTTTTAAAAAAGAGAAAGCCTTCAAATTTGTGAATTAAAAAATAAGACAATAAAATAAAATAGAACATATGAAATATATGTAGCAATAAAACATTATTCTAATATATTATGCTAAAAAGTCCTACCATAAAAGTTTGTGTTTACCATGGCTATAACTATATGAAACACATGTACAAATTGGCCATAAACAAATAAGAATAACCATGGACTACAGGATTCTCTGATTATTTTTAAAGCTTTAAAAATGTTTTACTGATCTTCTAATTGAAAAGTGAATGCATTACAATTTAGGAAAAACACACCGTGGAACGGTATGTGTGCGTCTAGCCTAACGTTTGGCACACTCTCTGAGGATGAGGCCAGCCTGACCTGGCTAGAGTGCCCAGGGCAGAACTTGTCTGAACCCTTTACTTTGAAAACCTGGGTCTCCAGGACTCTTGAGATACAGGACCTTCTGTATGACTTTTCACTCTTTTTGTTAAAAAGTATAAAGGTCTATACTTATATCTTTTTTCTGAATCTAAAACTCCATTTTAAACATTCAATTATTTTACATCCTTTACCAGATTACTGTATTTGCTCCATACTGAGGTACAGATAAATATGAGAAGTAGGGGATCTGGAGAGATGGTTGAAGATAAAATGCATGCTGTGTAAGCTTGAAGACCAAGTTTGGATCCCCAGTACCCATGTAAAAAGCTGGATGAACATTCTTAATAGTTAAATATGAAACCAGGCCATCTCTCTAGCCAATTAGTGGCTGGTTAATTGCTAATTAATTAATGGTCAAATTTCTTAATTTATTCAGCAAATGCTTTGAGTACCTACATGGCTCTGGCCTGTGGAGCATGCATGAACAAAAAAGTTGGGCATCTCCACATCTTTGTGGGAGTTATCTTGGAGCAGGAGACAGAAAATAAATGCTAGGCATGACCAGAAGTTATTTCATACATGCAAAGGGAATAGCGCTGCTAAGAGAAAGCAGAGCAAGTGAGAGCTCTTGGCTGTAGAGAAGTCAAGAGCCTCGTGGTTGTCAATAGGCAGAAGAGGTCCTGATGGGGCATGAACAAGGGAACCTGGTGGGGACTCCAGGGACACTGCTGCAGGCTGAAGGGACAGACATGCAGTCTCACTGCTGTGGCTGGTGACAAGACTCACTGTAGATCCCCATTGCCAGCACATCTGGCTTACTGGGGTGTCAGTGTACTCAGCATCCCAACAGGCACAGGACAGTATAGCTAGGAAAGGCTGCAGTTGAAGAAAGGGGATCACAAATTCCACCTGGATATCAGTCACCTCTAACCCAACAAAACATGTCAGACTTGATGGTTTTCATCCAGCTTCATGTCTATCTGTGGACAGCTATCATATTAGATTTTGATGTGGGCTGAGACTCAGCTCACCTTACTCATTCCCAGACTCCTTTGCCTCTGAATACCCTGCTTGATCTTTGAAAGTAAGGCCCTTATCTAAGTGTATGGTTCCCATACCCTTCCACAGGGTTCCTCTGCATCCTTGAACTATGAGGAGAATTGAGAGACTGCCATTCCCAACACAAGCAGGATTCTTCAACAAAAGCAGGACGTTGGCTAGCAGCTTTCCTGAAAGCTATGCTCACTAGCCATGACAACATTTGTCTCTGGATCAGCTGGTCCTTTGAGTTGGACTGCACCATTATGTCTGAAGTCTGGTCAAGATGCCCATTTCATAAGAATTTCAATTTTCTCCCTCATTTTTTCCCAACAGAAATGATCTCACCATGACTCAGCTCTCGTTCATGAATTCCCCTTGCCTACTACTGTCTGCTTCTCCACAGTTAGAGAGGCAATGCTTAAACTGAAACAGCAAAGCACTGACATCCTTGACTCCTCCCTCAGTGTCATGTGAAAGATGGAGATGGTAACAGGTTTCTGCGGTGCTGAACCTCTGTGAGGCACACCTGTGAGGGCATTTAGTCCCTGAGCTATATCTCAAGCACTTTTTGAGATAGGGTTTTAAGTAACTCAGGTTAGCCTTGAATTTCGATGTGAGCTTGAATGGTTGGTCCTCCCTATCCCAAATGCTGAAATTGCAGGTGAGCACCATCATACCCAGTTTATGTGGTGCCAGGGATTGAACCCAGGGCTTCAGTCATCCTTGGTAAGCAGTTACCAGTGGAGCTACAGACCCAGCTCCAACTCCTGTGGTGACTTTCATAAGAAGTTTTTACTTTGAGGCAGGGCCTCCCTTTGTAGCCCAGGTAGACTTGGGTTAAAAAAAACAACAACATTATTTTATTATTTGTGTGTGTGTGTGTGTGTGTGTGTGTGTGTGTGTGTGTGTGTGTACATGTGCACATGCATGGGCACATGCACAGGTACCTGAGGAGGTCAGAAGAAGGTATTAGATTCCCTGGAGCTGCAGTTACAGGCAATTGTGAGCTGCCCAACATGAGTGATGGGAACCAAACTCCAGTCTTTTAGAAGAGCAGCAAATACTGTTAACCACTGAACCATCTTCATACCTACAGCATACTCTTGGGGCCTGAAGTTACTGTTATGACCACAAGATTGCAGATCTCACTTTGGGAGCTGTTATGTTCCCAATCTGAACTCCATACATAGCATATGAGTGCTTGCACCTTTGGGGGCATTGGAGTTTCAAAGAGCTTAGAGAAGATATGTCTGTGATTCTTACTAAAATGAAAGGGTATTCCACACTGACCATTGTGATTGTTTTTTGTTTATCTGTTTGTTTGTTTCAGTCCCCTTGCTGAGGATTGAACTCAGGGTCTTGCATATGCTAGGTAAACACTATACCACTAAGCTTTGGCCTTAAACCATTTATAATTAATTTTTTTTCACATTTAGTGTGTGCACATGCATGTGCATAACACAGCATATACTTATGTGAAGATCAGAGAAGCCAGCTTTCTCTTTCCACATTAAGGGTTCTTGGGATTGAACTCAGGGTGTCAGTCTGGCCGTAAGTGCCCTTACCCACCAAGCCATCTTCCTGGCTCCCATTTGTGATTTTAATGGCTCAAAATGCTTATTAAAATCAAACAAAACTTATTTTGTAAGCATTCATCTTAGCTATGCGGTGACACCAGAGGGCAGTGTGTAGCCACAAGATGGCAAAGCACAGCAATAGTGTGAGCAAAATGGGCTGATTCTGCTTTTAACTCTTGCTTTCTGTACCCTCCTCTTCTATCTGTTGGGCCCATCACATCACATAAAGTCATGGGATGTTGAGAGGCATCTTTGAGGGTGATGTCCATCCTCACAGCCTTTTATGGTAGTGTGTGTCAGCCAAAGAATGTGAAGCAGGGAAAGTCACAGGGAGAAGACAGGCTCCAGAACTTTCCACAGGCTGTCCCAGGTAGCCTCACTTAGGAGGTGACATTGAGTAAATATCTAAGAAAGAAACCTGGGGCAATTTCATTTCAGGCAGGGGAAGCAAGCAGGCATGGGCACTATATAGGAGTATGAGCAAGGAAGTGTTCAGCGTAGGGTGAGGGCAGAGACCACGACGCACAGGGTTTTGAGCTCACAGTAAAGTATTAACTTTTACTTTGAATGAGTTGAGAAAAGTTTTGAGGAGGAACATTATCAGATGAGATGTGAATTTTCATAGAATCTTGTGACCACAAGTTGAGGACAAATAGGAGTGGGCAACATGGGGGCAGAGGCACCAGCATCAAGCACATTTTTACAGTACAGCTCAAGGTGACAGTATTAAAGCCAGGTGTGATGGTCTACACCTGTAATCCCAGCAGTCAGGAAGTAGAGGCAGGAAGACCAGGAGTTCGAGGTCATTCTTGGCTTCACATTCTTATGTAGACCAGCATAAGAGACCCTGTCTCAGAAAACAGAAATAAACAGTTTAAAAGATGAAGATACTAAATTAAGACCAGTGTGTAGCTGGAGTTTTCTCCAGTCCCACCCAGGCCCACAGCCACTCAGACCCAAATAAACACACGGATGCTTATATTAATTAAAACTGTATGGCCTAATGGCTCAAGCTTCTTGCTAGCTAGATCTTACACTTAAATTAACCCACAATTCTTATTTATGTTTAGCCACGTGGCTTGGTACCTTTTCCCAGTTCTGCCTTCACATCTTCCTTCCTCTGTGTCTGGCTGGTGACTCCTGACTCAGCCTTCCTGTTCCCAGAATTCTCCTCTCTCTTTGTCCCACCTATAATTCCTGCCTGACTATTGGCCAATCATCACTTTATTTATTAACCAATCAGAGCAGCACATTCACAGCATACAGAGTGATATCCACAGCACCAGTGACAGTGATGAACAGACCTGGAGCTTCCAAAGTTTCCATCCCCAATATTCCCTGCATCAACATAGCCTCTTAGAATTGTTTCATGTGTCAGCCTCAGCAGGAGTCTAATTCTACAGCATATGTTTTGGTCTGCTGATACAGGATGCAAGGAAGACAGTTGTCAAGGATAGCTCCATGTCATGGGATGAGCAGCTGGGAGGCTTCAGTTGGTGCTCAGAAAGAGGGAGAATATTGAGGCTTGTGGGTAAAAACAGGAGGGCAGGTGTCAACACAATGGGTTTAGAATTCTATATTCAGCAGATACAAATATGTAGACATCATTCAAAGCTAGCATCACAAGTGAGTGTGGGAGAGTAGAGACCACCAGAAAAGAAGGAGATCAAGCAAGCTGCATGAATCCTAACCCATGATGCTCAGAATTCTGGCATAGGGAAAAGATTGAGCCTGGGAAAGAATAGCAACAGTTTGAGTGTGGGAGAAATCCAGCCACAGAGTTACCCTGAAGCTACATGGAACCATGCAAAGAGGGTATTTAAGGAGAGACACAGGACTCGTAGAGCCCTTGCATCACACCCTGGCCTTGATCCTCAGGACCACAAGGAAACCAAAAATTTGCAGAAGACATGAAATGGCAAGTGTGAGGTCCTCGGAGTTGCCAGCAGGGTGGCTGTCTGGCTGCTTGAGCCCTTAAGCAGATGCCAGTGGAGCACTTGAGATCATTGTTCCCCATACCTCTCCTGAGCATTGGCAGCAAGGACCCAGGTAATCACCTCCATGGTGCATCTGGTGTCCAGGGGGGCCCTGATGGAGAAGGCATGGCAAGCCATTCTACTGGGACTATGATTCTTTCCTTCTATCTTTTTTTTTTTTTTTTTTAAGGCAGAAAGCTGTCTGAGCCCACAGCCTGGCTCAGCACCAGAGGAGTGAATGTGTGAACACGAATTGCTGACTCAGCACCTGGACTGGCTTGGGCTGCCCAAGCACAGCTGGTGAAAAATAACTAGTCAGTAAAAATAATCTTCCCTAGCTTGTCTGATTTAGGCCAGGTCTCATGTAGTCAAAAACGACCCTGAACTTCTGATTCCCCTGACTCCACCTCCCCAGTGTTGGGACTGCAGGCAATGCTGCCATGCCCCGTGGAATATACTTGCTTCTTTTCCCTAAGAAAGACTTAAACGAGGAAAGTGACAGCAAGACTTCTAAAGTGTAAGTATTTTCAGAAGACAAAAGGTTAAAATAATTTGCTACTAGTCATTTCAGGCAGAAATGTTGTGGTAGTTTGAAAGAAAATGGCCCCCAAAGGGAGTGGCACTATTAGGAGGTGTGGCCTTGTTGGAGTAGGTGTGTTCTTTTTGGAGGAAGTATGTCACTGCGAGGGTGAGCTTTGAGGTCTCCTCTCAAGCTTCACTCAGTGTGACTTCCTGCTTGCCTTCTGGTCAAGCTGTAGCCAGCACCACATCTGCCTGCACACTGCCATGCTCCCCATCATGATGATAATGGCTTGAACCTCTGAAACTCTAAGCCACCACCTCAACTGAATGTTTTAAGAGTTGTCGTGGTCATGGTGTCTCTTCACAGCAAGAAAAAAGACCTAACTAAGACAAGTGTGAAAATCACTTTTTAAAAATGCAATGAAAACAGATGGTGGGTATGGGCCAGGCTTCTCTCAAGTGGGTCTTCCTAAGCTGGAGCATCTATAACAAAGTATATGTGATTTAATTCATTTCAAACAAATTTTAAGGCAGGAACAACATAAAGTAAAATTTGTATAGAGGAATAACCAACAATGGTTAATAACAATTCCTTTTCTATAGGAAGGAATGCTTAAGTGTTGTTAAGTTGTTTCAACTCAAACATTCCTCACATGAAGCCTGCTGAGAATTCTGTACTCCTGAACACACGTATTTTATCTTTTCGGTATGTATGTATGGTGTTCATGCAGGTGTGTATATGGAATAGAATGTGCGTGGGTGCATATGTGCATGTGTAGTTGAAAGTTTTCTCTGGTTCTGCCCAGCCCTGTGGTCCCGCAGCCTACTTATGAAATAATCACTTATAAGCTTATATTAATTGTAACTGCTCAGCCATTAGCTCAGGCTTATTACTGACTAGCTCTTACACTTAAATTAACCCATAATTCTTATTTATGTTTAGCCACGTGGCTTGATACCTTTTCTCAGGTCTTGTCATCTTGCTTCCTCTGTGTCTGGCTGGCGACTCCTCACTTCTCCCTTCCTCTTCCCAGCATTCTCCTAGTCTGCTCACCCCACCTATATATACTTCCTGCCTGGCTACTGGCCAATTTTTATTAAACCAGTGTACAAGAGCATTATCCCACACATATGTGCAAATTGCACATGTGTCCATGTGCACGTGGAGACCAGAGGGTGATCTCAGTGTCTGCCTCTTCCCTTTCCACCTTATATATCAAGGCAGGGTCTCTTACTTGGACATGGAGCCCGCTGATTCAGCCAGTCTAGCTAGACAGGGATCTCCTCTTTGCTTTCTCGGCCCTGAGATTATAGGTGGGCCGTCACACCCACATGACATTTATGTAGGTTCTGGGAATCTGAACTTCAGTCTCATGCTTGCATGGCAAGGGTCTCACTCACTTATCTCCCCAGCCCCCAGATCCCCCCCCCACTTCAGACAGTTTCATTTGTATGCTAACTGGTACTTGCTATGTAGATCAAGCTGGCCTTGAACTCAGAAATTCTCCTGCCTCTGCCTCTCGTGCTGAGATGAAAGGCATGCACCACCACACCCAGTTCTACATATATTTTTTAAGTTGAAAGAAACCTTTTTTCTTATAAATAAACAACTTTTTATTTCTAGAATATTTTAGTTAGACATAAAAATTATTAATTTAGTTAGACATCATAAAAATTAATTATTATTAATTTATTCACTCTGAGTTTAAAAAACAATTATAAACTACTTGATATTGCTAGATTCCTGCTGTAACCTACGTACCACAGCCTCCACGCGTGTTAGGAAGCCCTACAGTTTCCATGCACAAAGCCTTCCTTCTGTCAGGGTTGTAATAAGTTAGAAAGGGAACCTGAGTCATGACTCGAGGAAGCCGCTAGGGGACGACATCTCCTCGCGGTCTCTTGAGGACCTGGGCAAAGCACCGGGGCCCAACGTCCTAAAACCACTTCAGAAAGTTTGAGAAGCGGGTTCAGCTCCAGCGCTGTGGTCCCACTCTTGTTCTGCCTGGGCCTCTTCCCTCCTGGTGAAAGCCGTGGGCCCTGAATGCTGGGTCTGAAACGTCTTTCTCCACAGCAGGTGTCTCCAAACCTGGGCTGAGGGCTATGCATTCAATTCCCTGAACAAGGGGAGCGATCGATGCTCGCCCAGAATACAGGATTCATCTGACAACAAGGTGGCCAAAGAGCAGCCGCAGAAAGTCACATCCGGGAAGTGTCTTGGGAAACGTTTACTGGAGACAAACTGTGCATTTCTTGCTGGGATCCGGGCCCCAGCTGAAGATTTGTCTCTCTGCAGGCCCAGCACCTACCTGAAAGTCTAGGCCTGAGAAAGTCACCAAATGCAGCGGGTCTTCTTGGCTCTGGTCCTCTTCACTGGCAACCAAAGCTACCAAGCAAGGCGGGGTTCCCTTTTTTCTGGTCTTGATTCCCTGGGAAAATGGAGCATCTGATTTTACCTGAGAGGGGGTCTTAAATGTGAGCATTAGTGAAATAGAATAATATAATTTTTTTTCTTTACAAATTCCTTGAGGGTCGTGAATGAAAATGAGGATATGACCGCTCCCGCTCCTAGGTATGGGAGAACGCTTTTATTGCAGATATGAGGAAGAGAACAGCCAGAGGCATCTGGAAGAGTCCAGACTGAACATGGCCAGCAGAATAGACCAGCCATGAGAGAAGGGGGGAGGCGGCAGTGGAGAGCAAGAAGAGAAGAGAGGCTCAAGAGAAGGGACCGGGAGAAGTAGAGGAACCAAGAGGCCGAGAGTACAAAGAGGAACCATGAGAACGTGCTGCCAAAATGGCTAGGTTACGTAGGAAGCAGAAGCTGGGGAAAGTAAGGGAAGCTCAGAGGCTGGAGAGGTTTAGTGTAGGGGGCGGGGGCGGAGGGCGGAGGGTGGTGAGAAGGGCTGAGAAGAGCCCGGACTCTGTAACAGGTACTTGCGATGCTGGGAGAGCTTGGCGGCCAGTGTGTCCTAAGTTCCGCTGGAACCTAGGCAGGAGCAGCACAGGCAGGACTGACCCTTGCACACACTGAACTGCGAGCATTCTGCAAACTGACTCTCCTACACACTCAACCCACCAGGTGGCGCTGCTTCCTGCTGCCTATCTTAATAGGGCTGTGTCTCCAGCAAGAGGGGACACAGCCCCTGGAAAGGAGAGGGCACAGCCCCAGGGTTAACAGTGCATTGCTGAAGTGACTCACATCAGGCAGTTAGGAGATGCTCAGCCATGACTGCGGCTGCTATCACTACTAAGTAAACATAGCTAATGAACGCATTAGCTGGTGGCTCTGTGCCACCTACAGGAAGGAGGTGCAGACCTTACAAACAGCCCAGCTGCCCTGTTTATTCAATTAGCCATTAGGGCAGGTTTATTTGAAAGCGATACCATTACTTCTCAACACCCCTGACCTGCCTACTTTTCCTCTACCCCAACAGCAACCTCTTCGACAGCGTATTATGAAGCAAGATGGAGGTCACCACCACAGGGCTAAGGCTTCTGATGTGGAAATGTTTGTTGCTTTAGGTTTGGTCTAGGATGAGCAGAGAGAACTTCTCTGGACTTCGCTTGCTGCCTAATGGAAAATGCAGCTTCCCAACTACTCAGGGTTGGCTTGACTGGCATTGGGGCTGGATAATTACTTGTTGCCAGGGGCTGTCCTGCTTGCTTTGAGCTGCTGGCAGCCTCCTCTGCCTCTACTACCCAGAGGCCGGAAGCTACTTTCCCTCACCTCACTCTGATGAAATTTAAAAATACATGCTTATTTTCATGTCTATTTGATAACTGATCTGTGTTTAATGGTAGGCTCTAATATACTGAGACCCACTTGTAACCGGAATCTTAAAAGTTCTTATTAATAAAACAAATCCAGGGCCAGTTATTGGGGTCAATGCTGGATGGTCAGAGAGACAGAACAAGCCACAGCCAACCTCACCTGGCCAACTTCTCAGCTGGCCTTGTTTCCTCAGACTGGAAACCTCTGTGTCCTCATATCCCAATGGCTCTCAGCTGAACTGTGCTGCTAGACGCCTGAAAGCTTAACCAGCCAAATGCTTACCCAGGCCAAATGCTTAACCAGCCAAATGCTTCTAGTTGCTGGTCCTCACGCCTTATATACCTTTCTGCTTTCTACCACCACTCCCTGGAATTAAAGGCGAGATGAGTCACCATGCCTGTCTGTATCCTTGAACACATGGATTTCTGCCTCTGGAATGCTAGGATGAAAGGCGTGTGCTACCACTGCCTATCCTTTATGTTTAATATTGTGGCTGCTCTGTCTCTGACCCCAGATAAGTTTATTAGCATGCACAATATTTGGGGGAATACAATACCACACCCCCTCATTTATATTTTGTGGCTGGATGTAGGACAATTTTGACAGAGACTGCCACAGGATATTTTATGCATTACTATTTTATTATGAATGTATGATATCTAATAACGGCTTGGCTTATAGTCTTTTAAAAAGAAATTGTATCCTGTACCTTATAGAACTGATTCTAGAAGATCTGCTGATGGATTGGGGGAACCCCAACAACCACATGGTTTGGGGAACACTGTTCTTGGTCCCTCGGTAGCACACAAACCGAGGAGACCTGGAGATACTGGTGACTTGGGAGGATGAACTGGACACAACTCCAGGAAACATTTAATGCCAAGCCTGTGCTTCGTCTGTTCTCTGTTACAACTTGAAACAAAATCATGGGATCTGTGGCCAGTGACTCAGCTACTGGGGCGTAATTCTCGGTCATTTAACCTCTGGCTCATTTTCCTCATCTTCAAGAATTAGAATAATAAGAACTTCTCTGTCCCACGTATGAAGATGAAATAAAGTCAAACCTTTGAAATGAGGAAACATATGCAGTGCAAGCTTCATTCCTGGCCAACAGAGCATCTGAAAGATCATTCTCTTGTCTGTATGCCATGTGACATAGAACTAGCTTACTTCTCCCCCCGTCAGAGGCTCTGTTTACAAAGGACCATGAGCTCAGGTGGCAGTTCCTCCAGCATTATGAACGGTGTTTCAAGCTGCTGAGAAATAATGGTCATATAGACAGGACAGCCAGGGTGAACACACACTGAATAACAACATATTCAACAGCCTGTGAAGGAGGCTTTATCATTAACTCCATGGACTGAGATGAAAATGAATTCTGTGTAAAGTGATATGGTTAGAGCAAGGACATCTTAACCAATAAAGCCCCACTCTCGACAAGCACATGCTGAACTCATACTTCCCCCCATGTGCTTGAAACTTGGACAATTATGAATGCGACATACTTAAGGCTTGTGATATGGCAGGTGACATAGACATGCATAAAAGAATGTTCATGAGACATTATGAGAACAAAAGGCCAGTGTTTGGTACCATGGAAACACAAACAGGGCAATGATGGTTTTTCTGGGTACTTTTCTTAGGGAGATAAAGGGGCCCTTGAATGAATGAAAAGGTCTAAGGCTGCTCTAGAATATAGAACATAGATTGAATGAGGTCTCTACTGCTAAGGTTATAGTAAAAACCTACTGAGATATGATTTAAGTTGTCATTAGTCACTCAGCCCATTACTTTATTACCAGGATTATCTTTGGGAAAAAGAAAGATAATAAAAATGCTGTTAGACTTGAGGCAAAGTGGTTGCTAGTATTTGTCCTTATCAGTAAAACCAATAAAAGATAAGCCTCTGGCAAACTCTGCCCTGTCCTCTAAAGACAATGTGCTGGTTTGACATTTCTGTTCTGGGATGAGAAGCCGCTTTCAGCATCAGCTTTAAGATGGTGGTCTCGAGTTTCATTCCGAGCTGGAAGTAATTAGAGATGTTTGGTGCTGTGCCCTGCCTCCGAGGATCCATTTTCTGTGTTGAATACTTGTTTTCTGTGTTGTCAGGGAAAATGTGAGGTGGTGGGACTCCTCCTTGGGCAGGCTTCCCACCGAGCATATGTTTGTGTTCTTCTCATCTCCGCTGATGGGCTAGAAGAGAACTGTGGTCTTGGAGAAATGCCATGGGCCTGGAAACACCCATCTGTAATGCTTTGTGGCTTTCAATCAGGGAATTACTTAAGGGATGGGAAATCAGAGTTTCCATTCAGTGTCTTTGATGGTCCCACAGAGTACCGTCTCTAGGAGCTAACTTCACCCTTCACCGTTGCTTTGTGTGCTCCCCACTCAGAGGTACAAGCTTAATGGAGGCTTCATTCACAGATCTCCTTGGGACCAATGTTAGGATGGAGAGGCAGAGTAAACAGCATTTTAAAAGGCTGTCGCAGAAGCCAGTAATATCGAATTCCCAACCCATTGGAACTGGCTTTCTTGATAAAATTGTGTTTTGTGTTCTGAGAGAAGAGAGTGTGTAAGAGATGTGATAATATATTAAGAGGAAGGATGAGGGATAAGCCTGGGGGACGTGAGGACTATGAAGGGAGGAAAACCACGGGGGTGACACTTCCCAGAGGTCTGCTGTGCAGACAGGTTCTTAGCACTACACCAGACTGACACACGCCATCGTATTTGCACCAAAAGCAATTGTAGGCTGAGCAGCTGAAACTTTCAGGGAAGTGGGGGGAGGATTAGATAGGGAACGGGGAGAGAGATGAGAAAGGATTTCATGCATTTAAAAAAAACAAGCAGGTGAAAGGGAGGAAAAGACACCTCTCCTGCTCCAAAGAGCCACTGCCTGTGGGAGTTTGAGTGAGAATGGGCCCACATAGGCTCATGTGATTGAAAGCTCCTTTAGTGGAACTGTTTGTCAAGGATTGGGAGGTGTAACATTGTTGGAGGAAGTGAGTCACTGGGAGTGGGCTTTGAGATTTCAAATGCCCACAGCAGGACAGTGTCTCTCTCTCTCTCTCTCTCTCTCTCTCTCTCTCTCTCTCTCTCTCTCTCTCTCTCTCTCTCTCTCAGCTTGCTGCCTACAGATCAGGATGTAAATCTCTCAGCCACTACTCCAGCACCATGCCTGTCTGCTTTCCAACATAGTGGTTGTGGACTAACCCTCTAAAACTGTAAGCAAGCCTCCAGTTACATGCTTTCTTTTATAGATGTTGCTTTGATCAGGGTGTCACTTGACAGCCATAGAACAGTGACTTAGACACTGCCTGAGCTCAAATTCTAGCTCTTCTATTTACTAATCTTTGACTACAACCATTTATTTAAGCATTGTGTACTTCAGTTTCTTCATTCATAAAGAGAGGACAATAATAGTATTTATTTCATAGGAGTGTTGTAAGAAATTAGATGCACTTAGGACAATTACATACAATAAACACTCAAAAATGTGATAAGCTGTTACATCCTTTGGTATATATTGTGCTCCAAATATATATTTGCCTTTAAATACTGACATACATTTTATTTTTTACACCCAATTTTTCCTACATATATATTTGTCATAGTTACTGTTTGCATCAGTCAGTGTTCTCCAAAGGATCAGAACCAACAGAATGAGATCTATTAATAGGGATTTGTTATATTAATTGGTGTCTATAATACAGCCTGGGTAATCCAGTGATGTTTGTCTCAGTCCTACACACCTAGATGACTCGGGGGTCCCATTCTGGTGCTCAAGGCCTGGGGGTTTCTGAAGGGCAACTGGTGAACTTGGAATCGAGATGTAAGGAAAGATAACACTTAGGATGGGGTTTCCCATTTCAAATAACCCAGTTAAGAAAGCACTTCACAGGTATACCCAGAGGCTCCTCGTGGGTGATTCTCAATCTTGTCAAGGTGACAAATTAGCAGTCACACTGCTTGTGGTAACTAGAGTCTCTGGATTAGATGTCTATGCTGTTTTTCCTCCAGATCTTTTCTCTAAGAGGATCGGAGGACAGCCAGAGACCGACTCAGCTCCAGGGTGCAGTAAAAGTTGTTGGCCTGCCTGCTGCCTTCCTTCCTTCTTTCCTTCCTTCCTTCCTTCCTTCCTTCCTTCCTTCCTTCCTTCCTTCCTTCCTTCCTTCCTTCCTCCCTCCTTCCCTCCCTTCCTTCCTTCCTTCCTCCCTCCTTCCCTCCCTCCCTTCCTTCCTTCCTTCCTTCCTTCCTCCCTCCTTCCCTCCCTTCTTTCCTTTCTCCCTCCCTCCCTCCCTCCCTCCCTCCCTTCCTTCCTTCCTTCCTCCCTCCTTCCCTCCCTCCCTCCCTTCCTTCCTTCCTTTCTCCCTCCCTCCCTCCTTCCCTCCTTCCCTCCTTCCCTCCCTCCCTCCCTCCCTTCCTTCCTTCCTTCCTTCCTTCCTTCCTTCCTTCCTTCCTTCCTTTCTCTCTCCCTCCCCACTTCTTCCTTCCTTTTCCTCATTTTCGTTCTTTTATTTCCTCTTTTTCTTTCTATGGTTTTTATTTCAAAGCAGTCATAGATTCATAGCAAAATGGAGAAGAATCGTAGAACTCTGTCTTCTTCCACACACAGCCTCCCCCAGCTGTCAACATTGCCCACCAGAGGAGGACTTTTGCCCACTGATGAGCCTACATTTGCACCGTTATCATCCAGTGTCCAAAGCTTGCCACCCCGGCCTTGGTACACTCTTGATGGTGGGTGTACTGTGTGTTCCGGCAAATGACACGTGTCACATTAAAGCACCAGGCAGAGCAGCTTCCCTTCCTAACACTCCTCTCACTCACCTAGACCGCCCTCTTGCCCAAGCCTTGGAAACTTCCAATGTTTTCGTTGTCTAGCTTTACCTTTGCCAGAATGTCATGGAGAGACACTGCTCTAAGCCCCGGGAGGCTTTCTTCTGTCTTGGACTCAGCCTGTTTTTGGAGATGAGTTCTACCAGAGGGTCCTCGAGGGCCAGGGTGCTCACTATGAGTTTTTTTTTCTGCATGTGTCTTTTGAGACACACACACAAAAAAAAAAAACAAAAACAAAAAGCAAACAACACAAACTAAAAAACCCAGCTTTTCCATTTTCAGAGGCTTTCTGCTGGATTTTTAATGAGGCTTCAGAATTCAATCAGACCGAGCTTGACACCTTGTTTGGACCTTTGCTCAGGAGATGCCTCGGTCCCCAAAGGCTGCAGTTCTGCCATCTCCTCATCCTCAGTGGCTCTCCCTGTGTCACTGCCTAGCTTCCTGACCTCTCACCCAGTGCTCAGAGTGAGCAATTGTCCAAAGGAAAAGCCAGTTTCAAAACATCAACTTTCCTCTCCAAGTTGCCTCTTTTTTTCCAGGATCATCTTGCCCAGCTGCAGACATCTCAGCAATCCTTCCAGGTTTCCAGACCCACCCTGATCTGCGGACTTCAGCCAGCCTTCCCAGAAGCCTCGGCAAGTCTCTAACCCTAGCTTCATCTCAGCTGAAAGACTTTCTGACATACATTCACGACAAATGATTTCCTATTTAGTCCTTACTTTCTTCTATTGATTAATAAAATGAGCATGGTGATAATGGCTGTAACCAACCCCAACACTTAGTAAGTGAAGGCAGAAAGACCAGGAGTTCAAGGGCAGCCTGAGCTATATGAGATCTTGTCTCAAGAAACGTCAAGCCAAATCAACCAAAGTGACTTATAATAATCCATATAAACTTTAGGTGGGAAATCTACATTTCCCATTGACCATGTGTTTATTTTTACAGATGATTCTTGTTATTAAATATTATTGATTTTATGAATTGAATTTTTTTATCATATTCATTTACTTCTGTGTGTGTGTGTGTGTGTGTGTGTGTGTGTGTGTGTGTGTGTGTGTGCCATGTGTGATGGCCATTCTTGGTTGTTAAACTTGACTATATCTGGAATGAACTACAATCTAGAAATGGAGGGTACAATTGTGATCCAGGTCTTGAGGCGGGAGGACAACATGTCTTCAATCTGGATCTTGAGGGGGAGGCACACCTTTAGTCTGGGCCACAACTTCTGATGGAAGTGTATGTGAGGACAGTGGAAGAAGAAAGGGATTGCTCATTCTTGCCTGCTTGCCCTCGCCATGTCAGCACATCCATTCCTTCACTGGCATTGGAGCGTTCGTCTTTGGGATTCCAGCAAGTACAGAAGACCAGCTGAGACACCTCGCCTCATGGGACTGCACAACTACTAGATCTTAGACTTTCCATTCACAACTAGCCATTGCTGGACTGCAGCTTGCAAGTCATTCCAATAGATTCCATGTGTATGTATGTATATATGTATGGGAGAGGGGGGATTTTATTCTATAAGTTCTGTGACTCTAGAGAACCCTAATACACCATGTCAAACAAGTATAGAGATTAGATGGCAAAGTGTGGGAGTCAGTTCTTTTCTGTGCATCCCAGAAATCAAACTCAGATTGTTGCTGGAGAGCTTCTCTCCAGGTTCCCCAAGCCCGGCAGTCCCACAATCCACTTATAAAATAATCACTCAGACGCTTATATCACTTATAAACTGTATGGCCGTGGCAAGCTTCTTGTTAACTGTTCTTTTATCTTAAATTAACCCATTTCTATAAATCTATACCTTGCCACGTGGCTGGTGGCTTACCAGCGTCTTCACATGCTGCTTGTCCTGGTGGTGGCTGCAGTGTCTCTCCTCCTTCTTCCTGTTTCCCCAATTCTCCTCTCTCTTTGTCCCGCCTATACTTCCTGCCTGGTCACTGGCCATCAGTGTTTTATTTATATAGAGTGGTATCCACAGCACTTCCCCTTTTCTTTTTTTTTTAAAAAGGTTTTAACTTTAACATGGTAATATTACATATAATAAAACAATTATTGAGCAAGAATTACAGTTACAATATTAAAGAAGATGTCCTATCTATCTTATATTTGTGAGTTTCAGGTTTTATATCTAAATTATCTTTTATCATAACTGAGGAAATTACAACTATCTAGTTTTCAACCACATCAAAGACCTGAGAAGGAACATAATGGTACCTGAGAAATGGTAGATGGATGCAAGCAACTTTTGGGAATCTTGCAAAAGTAGACCAAGACAGCTGGCAGCCTGGACAGTCACCCAATGTTTTTCAGCATTGTTGGTGCATTTAAATTGGCTACAGGCCTAGAGTATCTGACAGACCATTTTTAGAGGCAGGAATTTTGAGAGACCATCTTACCGTCTTGGCAGAGTACAGTGGTCTCTTTCTTTGTGTCCCGCTTGTCCAGAAAGGACAGCATTATATTTGTACTGTTAGCCATCAAGGCAAGTGCAGTTCTTTGCCCAGTAGGCCATTTTGTGCCAAAAAGACAAACTTCCAAATGGAAATGTCTTAGAAGCCCAACATTCTCTCGGGATCAATTGGTGCAGCCAGGAGCAATTGTGTCTCACGTCAACAGAATTTTAAGTTATTTAAATGCCATATTCTCTAGGTCTATGAAGTGTTTAAAGATTACCTATCTATCTGAAATATATCTATGTATACCTAGAAGACTTAACTAACATGGCTACAAATATGATTATCATAGATGACTAATTATTAATCTATTTTTAATTATCCATTACAATTTTAAATAAGTTACACAAACACAATACCTCAAACAAGAACAAAAATATATATATATATATACAGTATAATAAAATTAACTTCAAGTTTGTATCAATAAACTAAAATTCATACTAATGTAAAACATTTTAAACATAAACTAAAATGTATACCAATGTAAAACATTTTAAACAAGTTTTTCTTTAAAAGTAGGTTCATTAATCTATCCTTTTATCTTATCATCTCCATATCCTCCTATATATCTAATCATATCCCCTTTTTCTTTTTTAGAAAGAGATCACATTTATAATCAACCTGTTTTAAATAAAAATATTGGTTTTTCTCTGTCCCACACCAGAGGGCTCTTCTGATTTGGGACACAAGAATCTCTTAACCATTTTTTTTTTTTAAGCAATATGTCTGGGTTTAGAGGGGGAGTGAGCCAATTCCACCTCTAAAGCCAGCTTGGTATATTTGGGAATTTGGACGTAGCATCTCTTACTACTTCCTGCTGGAGGGGGGTGCTGTATCTTATGGGGACGCAAAAGAAAATTTTAGGCCTATGGGGTAGTCCTTGAGGCTGTATTGTGGGAGCCAGTTGCCTTGAAACCGTTCTGGATGTTGGATCATCTGGGCCATGGTGTCATCGGATATCTTTCAGGGGGTCTTGGCTGGTCAAACCTGATGTATCTTAATATGGAACAAATCCATAGCCTCTGGCTTTCTGTGGAAACAAAAGCAGAACCTCTTTTCCAAAGCAACATATCCTTAAATCCAAATTTTGAAGTCAAGTTACCTTTAAAATATACATATTGGTTTAATTCAACATCTTTTTTGATCAAATGTTTTTTTGCAGTTAAAAATCCCAAAGACAACACAATCCAGATTGTCTGTGTAATATTCATCTTTACGTGGCTTTTTACATTAATTTGTCTCTTTCAAGCCTACATATATTTTACACACATTGTAAACAATGTTATCTGAATCAGTCTTTTTGTGAGCCTATTGCTTTAAACTGCATCCTTCTAAGCCTGAAACAGCGCTGTGGCTGCTGGCTCCGCCCACTTCAGCTTCCCAACATGGCAATGGTACGTTTTCCGCCAGCTCTGGGAGTCATCAAGTCTCAGAAATAGTGGGTTTAAGCTTTTATCAAGGCAGCATGTAGCCCAGAAACCTTTTTTTAAAAAAATACTAATAAAGACTAAATCTACTACACAGAATAATGTGCCCTGGCAGACCCCTCATTCCCGCCATACTGCCGGTCAAACACACACGCCAGGAACCCGCCAGTGTTCAAACCTGTGTTTTGCAGCATCTAGCTGCTCATATGAGACAAGAAGCAGGAACCTGGTTTTGGCTCTGTTTAGAATTGGTTATTAAATATTCTCAGGTTTAAGGTGGAAACTCGAGCCTTTGGGCGCCATTTGTTGCTGGAGAGCTTCTCTCCAGGTTCCCCAAGCCCGGCAGTCCCACAATCCACTTATAAAATAATCACTCAGACGCTTATATCACTTATAAACTGTATGGCCGTGGCAAGCTTCTTGTTAACTGTTCTTTAATCTTAAATTAACCCATTTCTATAAATCTATACCTTGCCACGTGGCTGGTGGCTTACCAGCGTCTTCACATGCTGCTTGTCCTGGTGGTGGCTGCAGTGTCTCTCCTCCTTCTTCCTGTTTCCCCAATTCTCCTCTCTCTTTGTCCCACCTATACTTCCTGCCTGGTCACTGGCCATCAGTGTTTTATTTATATAGAGTGATATCCACAGCATCAGATTGTCAAAATTGGCAATAAGCACCCTTACCTGTTAAGCCATTGTAGTGGTTTGAAAAAGATTGGACCTCATAGACCCATAGGGAGTGGCCCCATTAGGAGATGTGGCCTTGTTGGAGGAAGTGTTTCGCTAAGGGGTGGGCTTTGAGGTCTCAGAAGCTCAAGCCTGGCCAGTATGGCACTTTGCTTCCTGCCCATCTGAATGTAGAGCTCTCAGCTCCTTCTCCAGCACCATGTCTGCCTGCACATCACCATGCTTCCCAGCATGATGATAAGGGACTGAACCTCTGGACTGTAAGCTCAGCCACAATGAAATGTTTTCCTTTATAAGAGTTGCCATTGTCGTGGTGTCTCTTCACAACAATAGAAACTAAGAAGGCCATCTTGTCAGCCAAATTTCTATGGATTTTAAAATGACTACTTAGTGATCAGAACCATCATATTGCATAGTGTATGTGAAACTGAAGCTGGGTATGATAGCTCAAATCTGTAATCCAACACTAGGGAGACAGAGGCAGAAGAATCACCATAAGTTTGAGAGTTTGAGGCTACCCTGATCTACATAGTGAATTCCAGGCTAGCCAGAGCTACGTAGTGAGACCCTATCTCAAAAGAAAAGAATAAAGTAAAATATAATAACTGATAAAGAGATTGGGGAAACATGATGTTTATAACTAAAGGCTTTAATTCTAAATTTACACGGGCAATGAAACTTAAGCTCAGGAAATAGGATTCTTAGACTGTGTATTGGCATCAAGAAGCTTATGAAGTGGCAAAGCATTGAGGCTGGGGTGAGGGACCGTTTGTCCAAGATGAACCCCAGTGTGGGCACTTCCTGTCTCCTCATAACCTGTATTCCCTTTAGAGTCCTGCCTTCCTCTGAGTACTTTTCATTCGTGAATGCAAAGGAAATGTTCTGCTCCTGACCCTGTCTAAGGAGAAGAAACTGCATGTGGCCTAGTAGCAATGTTAACCTTGTATACACACGGCCCCAGCAGGAGTGGTAACCCTGTATATACACAGCCCCATCAGGAGTGTTAACCCTGTACACACACAGCCCTAGCAGGAATGTTAACCCTGTACACACATGGCCCCAGGTCTAGCCCCAGTTTGTAAAATGCTCCCCATTGTCCAGACATACTAGCTAATGGGCTTTGTCCCCATGGGGCTTTGCTATCTCTTCAGGGATAAGTGTAGCCTGTCCTTTAGGACCCTCGGGTCAGTGTTCTGCTTTTAGAGGCATGGTGCAAGTTTGCCTAGCAATGCTCTCACAGTGTTTGACCTCAGTGTTTTCTTTATGCTATGAGGATTTTTAGTTTCCCTTAAGATGTAAGCTTTTGACACTCAAACTAGAAACAGCCCTATGTGTTTTCTAAAGGAATATGAGAGCAGATGAAATAGGAAGATGTAAAATGTTTTGGAGGAACACAAGCCTGGTTAGTGTTCAGTAAACATCACTGAACTGGATTGGGGTGTTCACATGCTCAGCGAGCTCCTAACCTGTGTTAGAGTTTGCACTAGACAGTAGACTGAACTGTTAGAGTCCTCACCTCAGCCTACCCCAGAGTCAACAAGAAACAGATGGGGAAAGAGTCCAAGATTAAAAACTGCAGTGTGAATTCATGCTCATCACCATTCCTTCCAAGATTATCAACAGTGACAGTAAAGTGACTTTCAATAACTAGCAAGGCGTGTAGTCATGAGGATAGATATGACACATATGTGGAATTCTGGAAATGAAGAGGTGGATTAGTTTAAAAACCAATGGTATGAGGCAGATGAAGTTGAAACCACAGTTGGAACCAGGAAGGCTGAAACAAGGGAACCCAGGAATAGTTTAGAGATGTTAGAGCAAGGGTTGAATAAGAGGATTTATTGCATGTCTGTGAATTAGCGGCTGAACTTTTACATTCTAGATGGGAGCACAGCTGAGCCCTCCGGGGGAAGCTGTCTGGAAGCAAAACCAGAAGAATCTAATAGTAAAACTGCCCAGCTCACTCTCAGGGGTGTGTCGAACTTCATCTGAGATCTGATATCACAGGAAGGTGTTGCCGCTCATAGTTTTTACTTTTAAATGTGGCAGACAGGCATGAGTCATCAGACATGCAAACTGAATGTATATCTTGGCGAATATAACAAATAAAATAAATGCTTGAAAGCAGTGTACTAACTTTGTGTGGGTAAGCAGAGATGTGTCTGGGGGAAATGAGAGGCAGGTGTGGTACAAAGCTGTACAGAGACTAACTCGTTGTTGGTTTTAGCGGTGCTCTTTTCCCCTGTAAGGAAAAGTCACAAAACACGACAGAATCTACTGACAAGTTTTATTAAGACGAGGAGAGAAGGATAGATGTGATCAGGCCTGTGGAAAGACAAGTGTGTGAAGGGGACGGGGGTGGGTGGGTGGGGAAAAGACATGGTGCCATCTTATAAAGGCTAAGCCATGCCTGCGCACACAGGCCCACATGGCTATTCCACGCATGTGAATAGATGACATGGTTGCCCTGCATGCTTTAAGCAACCATGCAGCCATGGGGTCATGGGTCACACAGGACATTTGACCCGGAAATGACTAGGCAGAAATGACTAAGTGTCCCGCTGGGCATGCGTGACCATGCCCAACCATGGGGGTGTGTTGGGAATTTTTATCACGCTTTACTTACTGATGTTAAATGTAACAGAACATTTCAGGAGAATGTTTAGAGTGCTTAGAGGATAAAATTAAGGAAATCATTCAGAAAATCAACAAGGGAAATATATATTAGGATTCAAGAAGCCTAACACTGATAGGAGTTTCAGAAAATATAAAAAAAGAAAGATAGTTTCAGAGAAATATTTAAAAAGTTGCTCCTGGGTGCTGTGTGAAACTTTCAAATCTTGGAGCTAAAGAAAAGATCCTGAGAAGTTCTGGAGATTAAAGAGAGCAAGAACCTGGGCAGCCCAGACTTCTCACCACCTCCCCTTACCACCCAGGTGGAAAATGACTTCAAGCCTGGTTTCCTAGAAAGCAATAAAAGTGGGTTCAAGACATTCCAGAGACACAAGTTTAAAACATTTACCATCCTTTGAATCTCTTTCAGGAAAATGCTGGAGAATGGACACTACAAAGTCAGCAAATGCACCAGGAAAAAGAGAATAGGATCCACGATCTGGGGGCCTTCTGAGTAGGGGAGCACTTGTCCAGACTGCATGAGCCAAGGTGCTGCTGGATCTGGAATCCTCAGCTGGGAGGAGGTGGCAGGACAGGAACAAGATGGCTCCAGGGAAAGGTTCCTACACAGGCTTCCCAGTGAATTGTGAAGAGTTGAAAGGGACTTTTTTAGGGGAAAGTTTAGAGATAAGAAAGTCGCAGACATCAATGAAAGTCTTGAGAATGATGAAAAAACTGTGAGCAGGTGGACTCAGCTTCCTCACTAGGAGCCCTTTACGAGTTACAGCTATTTAATTTAGCCAGCAGTGGGGCTTGCCATGGAGGACGGTTCTCAGACCTAGGGGCCCACAGAAAGGTCTTCAACTTGATTAGAAATGCTGCATGGCAGACTCGTGCCCTGTGAGCCCAGCTGGCATACAGCCTCCCTGAGCTACTGCTTTGCCCTTTTCTGTCCTCAGTGCGGTTGTCCTAGGACACCTCATTGGCTTTCACTCGCTCCCCAGGCCACCTCTCCAGCTAACGTGACCGTCCCCCTCTGTTAGAGCTGCAGCACATGTGTCCCTTGAGATGCCCCAGACGAACTGGGGCACGCTTTCCCTCTTCAGTTTCCCTCCTCAGGTGGCCTCCTGGCATTCCTGGACGATGAGTCACTCTGGAACCGGCTGACTCCTGCAGGCCACTGTGGTTGTGTCCTCTACTCTGCCCTGCTGAGCCTTTCCTAACCTCGAGGGCCCCTTCCTGTGCAGCCTGAGTTTGCTTGGCCAGGAGAAGGGGGAGGCGAGAAGAATGTGTCTCAGATCCAGTGCCGGCAGCCTGCCCTTCCCAAGGGCAGTTGCTCACAGTATTTGGAAATAGTGGTTTTGCTTAACTAGTGAGTTCTGAAGGCTCGGTTATTAAAACATGTTTTAATTTGGGAATTGTAAACTATTTTACATTGTCTATTCATACACATCTATTGAAATGAACAGAAGTTTATTAACTAGCAAATTCTGAAAACATGTTCTCTTGTGTGATTATATTAAGGTTCATAAACTTTCCATCACCTCAAAAACTGCCCTCTCTCCTGCTTTTAGTAAACTGAAAGGTTCTCCCCTAAAATAATTCTAGAAGCTTCCCGACTCATCACCAGAAGGTAGGTTTCCTGTTCCTAAACTTCATCATGGAAACAGAATGGATCCTTCCTTCCTATGTCTCATTCCTTTGGTTCAACTGTTTTTTGAGATTATTTCATGTTATTATGCTTTTTAGCTACTGAATAAGAATCAACTACATATTATTCACCCACTCACCCCTGCCTTCTTCCAGTGCAGAAGATCAAAATCAGGGCCTGGCAGATCATAAAAATGTGACGTAGAATTCTTGATTTGTTTCCTAGAGATTCTGATAGACTCCAGCGCATGGATGGAGTCTAGAAAGGTAAGAACTTGGATTCCCATGCCAGTCTTTAAAGCCATGGAAGTGGTGATAGGAATTTAGAACTGTTCTTTGCATATCACTCTGTGAGCATCAATCAGGCAATCCACTTAAGCTATTCCCAGATGACCCACTCAAGCTAGTGTTGTACCCGTTTCTTGAAACCCCCAGAGATCACCAAGGAGCCAGTTTCCGATGCAAGCACATAAGGGTCCTTTTATTCAGGTTCAACCTGTGCCACCATGTGGCAGATGGAAGGAAATGTGGCAGCAGCCATGAGCCTAGGTGTAGAGGGTTTTTATAGGGAAAAACCTCAAGCCAGGAATTACATGCTTGGGATTGGGTAGAAGGCATATGGGGCATGGTGATTTTTTTGAAACTATTGCTCTAGACTTTGGGTGCAAAACCACATTTGAAACCATTGGGTTTGACTTTTGGCAGGGAACCACAACCCATTGAACAGGATTATCTGGACTACTCAGCAGAATTATCTAGATATCTTCAAGGGCCATAAACTGTAGACAGGATGTCTGCAGGAGGATACTGCTCTGTATCCGTTCGAGTTGTCATGGCATATTCCTGAGGTCCTTCCTGGAACTGAGTACATCAAGTAGTCTGAGATGGTGGCCCTTTCCCTAAGATAGAGCCTGTAAGGTCAAGTCTAGACCTTCACACTAGACCCAGGAAACCCATTCAAAATATTCCTCAGCATAATTTTTAAACCTTATTTCAAAGTGAAGGGGGAGAAATCAAAAACAGGTCATGGATATCATTCAAAATCCACAGACTGAATACCATGACCTTGGAAGTTGGCCCTGGAATTTCTGTCCTGTTGACCTCTGACACAAACTGTTTGAATGTTAGCTACAGCTTTGTAACAGATTACCATGAAGGCCAGAGAATCTCACCATATCTATGGGTCAGGAATCCAGAGCAGGCTTTCTGGGTTGTGTGACTCAGGGCTTTCCATGAGTTGCAGTCAAAGCACTAAGATAGGATTGCCCAGCAGGGTGGCTCCTTAACAGGACAGGAGCACCCCTGGGAATCAAGTGTCATGCTTGAGGTACCAGAACAGCAGCAGCAGGGCAAGGTAAAGACTTCCCTTTGCCCATCGAAAATGCTGGCCCAAAAGCATCCTCTTTCGGGGGATGGCCCAACACACACACTTCTCACTCATAAATGTACAGTGTATTTCTAAAGTGGAAATGGTTGGAATGATTATCCCTGTGGTCCCACTCCTTAGTAAGCTGCCAGCACACACAGAGGGTGGGGCTGAGGTCTGTAAGCTCTGTGCCTGTCCCATAGCCCTCTTCATCTGAATCTTTTGTAATAGCTTTTATAATGAATTGATAAGCATATGCAAATGTCTTACTCAATCTTGTGAATCATTTTGGTCAATTACAGATGACACCCGGGGAAGAGGCTCTGGGAAATCTGTTCTATAACCGTCATTCAGAAATGCAGATGATGGGGCTGAGAATTTGGCTGAGCAGTTAAGAGCACTTGCTGCTTTTGCAGAGGACCTGGGTTTCCATAGAGTGACTTGTGACCATCTCTAACACCAGCTTCAGTCCCAGGGAATGTGACACATTATTCTGACCTACTTTGGCACAAAGCATGCACATGGTATACATACATACATGTAAGCAACACACTCATAGAGTAAAAACTTAAATTTCTTTTTTTTTTTTAAGTGCAGACTACAACTCAGGACTCACAGTGGGTGTCTGAAATGAGCATGGTCTTGTGAGACTAAGCCCATAGTCTATCAGGTAGACCTTTACCCCAGGTAGAGTCAAAATTAAATTGAAGCTTATATAGTTAGTATCAGAAGAGTTTGAGAACTGGTTATTGTGAATGGAAAGATCTCACATAGTAGCAACAAGCTGTTTTTTCCCTTTTGTATTCATTTGAAAAATAGGACCAGTGAAATGCATATGTGTGTACACATACACAATGAGACTGATAAGAAATTGTTCATGTGACTGGGGAGGCTAAGGGGTGTACCATCTGCCATCTGTACACAGTAGACCAAGGTGGGCTTGTGGGAGAGCACAAAAGAGGATGGGTAGATTCAAATTCAAGCCAGAAGGCCTGAAACTGAAGTACAGTGGGCAGAAGACTACCCCAGCTGTCATGAAGAAATGAATCAGGTCCTCCTGGCCCTTTGTTCTTAACAAACAGGGTTAGGCCTATCAGGGAGGAGAGTCTGCTTTACTCAGTTTACCAATTCAATGCCAGTCTGCTGCAGAAATAACCTCCTGGACATGATGAGAAGCAACATATATGCAGACATCTGGGTACTCTGGAGCCCAGTTAGGTTAACACGTAAACCTTCGCATCCCCATGAGGACCTTTTCCTCACTGACTTCCCTCACTCCCCAGCAGCTTATTGAACAGAATACTGCTGTTATCTCACCCTGTCAGGCCAAGTGCTAGCTAGCTGGATTCCGTGAACCTTTCCTCCCACCCCTATGATCTCAGTGTCAATGGCAAGGCACACAATAGATTTATGAATGAATGAGCAACGAGTGAATCATAATAATGTTAAGAAGACCATCAAATAGGCCCCAGAAGCTGAAATGAGCTGGGGTGTTTGGGTGCCACGGATGTGTGGTAGCTGGTAGCTAGGCTCACAGCTGTAGAGCTATGGATGGATTTAGAGAGATGTATTTTCATTTTTGAGTGGGAAGGGTGGGGACTGCATTTTCTTTTTTTGAGTGGGATGGGTGGAGATTGAATCATCGACAGGAAAATGAGGGTTGGGGTTGGTAGCAACAGTTTTTTGGAGGGAGAAAGAGGCATGAGAAATTGAAATCAGTCATTCTGTTATTTTAGGAATTGAACAAGGCAGCACATGCAATCTGAGTCACCATACCAAATAAAGAAAGATCAAAACCAAGTGGTGGTGGCACATGCCTTTAATTTTAGCACTCAGGAGACAGAGACAGGCAGATCTCTGAGTTTGAGGCCAGTCTGGTCTACATAGTGAGTTCTAGGACAGCCAGGGCTATACAGAGAAACCCTGTTTTAAAAAACCAAAACCAACTAAACAAAACAAAATGGTACAAAAATCAAGTCACTGTCCAAGGTCATATACTAATAAGATCATAAGACAAAATTTTAGTTGAATCTGGAATGAGTTGTCCCCCAAATTCAGACTCTATCTGAGAATACATCTGTTCTGCTAGGAACATTCTCTCAAAGTTTATTTTGAACTCATGTTATACCTTTTGATCATTCTGGATACCAGCAGTTTATGTTAAACAGCAGTCTTGTTGAAGAAAACTAACTCAAAACCTCATTCTACACTAAAGTCATGCATCAATTTACTAGTATAGTTTAAACATGAAATATCTAGCATAGGCTTCTGGGTTTAATGGTTCTCAGCTGGTAGTGCCATTTTGGGAGATTACAGAAACTTTGGGTGGTGGGGTTTCATTGGGTGCTGCCTTGAAGATGATATCTGGTCTGAGTTCCAGCTCTCTGCCCTGCCCATCATGAAGTGAAGAAGTTCCTTTACCACACACTTCTGCTGACATGACATTCTGCCCAGAGTGTTGGCCAAACCCTCCAAAACTGTGAACTGAAAGAAGTTCTTCCTCTGCTAAGTCATTTCTGTCAGGTGTCTAGTCATAGCCACACCAATGTCACTTCCACTGAGTGCTGGCACTGTGGCAGGTGTTCAAGATTCAGACAGGACCTTTGTCCTTTTCTAAGTATTTTTTTTTTGTAGATTATTTTACATATTTGTATTGCCTATTTTATGGGATTTGTTTATTTCTCTATTTGCAGCACTACGGTTAAATCTAGGGCTTTGTGCACACCAGGTGATAAGCCACTCTCATCACTGAGCTACGTTTCCATTCCTCACTTTACTTTTGATTTTAAAACAAGATCCCACTAAATTTTCCAGGCTGACTTTGAACTCACTCTGTAGACCAGATTGACTTTGAACTTTTGAATTTTCCTGCCTTAGCTTCCTAAGTAGCTACTACGACAGGCCTGCACCCCTAGGTCTGGCTGGACTTTTAAAGGTCAAACATTCTTTCTGAAAGATTCCTATGAAATATTGTAATTACTTATCCAAGATGCAGCACATTCTAGTCTCCTATTTGTTATTTCAATTAATTAATTAGTTAATTTTATATCCCAACTGCAGTTTCCCCTCCCTCCTCTCCTCCCAGTCCCTTCCCCATCCTTCTGCCCTCACCCTCATCTATCTACTCCTCCATTTCTGTTCAGGAAAGGGCAGGCCTCCCATGGAAATCAACAAAACATGGCATATCAAGTTGTAGTAAGACTAAGCACCTCCCTATGTATTAAGGCTGAGCAAGGTAACCCAGTGTGAGAATTAGGGTCCCAAAAGCCAGCCAAAGAGTCGGAGACAGCCCCTGCTCCCACTGTTAGGAGTCCCACAAGAGGACCAAGCTACACAACTGTTCCATATATGCAGACAGCCTATGTCAGTCCCATGCAGGCTCCTTGGCTGTCAATTCAGACCCTGTGAGCCCAGGTTAATTGATTCTGTGGGTTTTCTTGTGAAGTCCTTGACCCCTCTAGTTCCTACAATCCTTCCTCCCTTTCTTCAACAGGATTCCCCGAGCTCAACCTAATGTCTGGCTGTGGGTTTCTGTCTCTGTTTCCATCAGTTTCTGGATGAAGCCTCTCTGATGACAACTGGGTTAGGCACCACGGGAAGGACATCTAATATTGTAAATCTCCGGAGACTTTAAGTCCTTGGACAGCACATATACAGGCTATTAGCATGGTGGTGCCACACAACATTCTGAAAATGTATCTAGGCTTGTTGTGATCTGATGTATCACTCCCAGATTGATATGTTGAGAACCCAGCTTCCAAGGTCATAGGATTACCTTTAAGAAGTAATTAAATTATGAAGATTTCACTTCATGATTGAGATTAGTGCCTTTATAAATGAGACCCCCAAGGAGCTCGTGAACATCTTGTTCCATGTCAGGAGTAAGATGATGTTCTCCCAGGAAGCAGAGTCACACTAGACCCTGAATCTGCAGAGCCTCGATCTTGAATTTTCCAGCTTTCAGAGAGCTGAGAAATAAAATTCTGTTGCTTATAAGACAACTGTATTACATCATCTCATGCATTCTTTCACAGCATGCTGTCTCCTCAGTGTCTGTATGTGTGCTATGTTTAGAATTTTAAGATGGGCTGTCTTATGCACGTTTTTCCAGGTGCTCAGCACACTCAATCGTATTAATTCAGCCTTGTCCTTTAGTCGGAAAATCTTCCAGACCTTCTTCAGGAATAATCTCTCATCCATGAGCTCTGCATTATTTTCTATATAGGACTCACCATATTGGATATATTGAATATGGAAAATCGGCTTGCTCTTTCAAAATGAGGGCTTAGAGCTATCTGGGGTGAATAAACTAGTTGTAACTGGAAGTAAAAGAAACATTTGCTGGGGAAGATCAAGATTCTGGGGCTACTAATTCATGCTTTACTAGTTGACTGCAGGGCAGAGCACTATTTACTACCCACCGCAAGGCATAGTTTTTTCTACATCAACATTGTTAAACATGCTCCTCTGGTCCTAACTCCAGAGTAGAAAGTGAAAGGAGGAAAATGCAGTTGAGTAGATGTGGGTGGGAAAAAGAATGCCTAGGTCAGATCGAAGGAGATGCTATTATTTGTGGTCAGAAAATAGACAAGTATGAGTGACCGAGGAGACGTGGGTCTTAAAAGAATGCTCGGGGCGGGGCACAGGGAAATGGGTGCGTCGACGTCATTGCAGTCCTTTAAGAGTCAGGCGGGAGGGTCACCTGAGTCCAGGAAAAGAACAAAACAAAACAAAAGTAGTCTATAGAAAAAAAAATCAACCCAACAACAACAACAGAACAATACCCTGGAAGAGGGGCTGAAATGGAGGCTATGAGGAGCGGCTAGGTCCCTGGAGAAGGGATTCCACCGAGGTCATGAAGAGGAAGGCAATGGGACAGGGGTATGGCCATGGGAAGGGTGGCAGGCAGTTTTGTCTCCTTTGCCAGAAAACCATCTACCGGACCTTGTCAGGACCAGACTAAGCATGTGGCGCACAACAAATTACGAGCCCTGCACAATCACATTCCTTCTCCACGTGATCGGCTTCTTCTTTCTCAAGACCTGATCCTGACGTTTCCTTCTAGAACACCCGTGACTAGGAAGCCTCTGTCCTATTGCCTCATCGGCAGGCCCTGCGGGCGCCTCCCTCCCTCACCAGCGAACCTAAGAATGGCACCGGCTGCTTTTCCGGCGTCACTTTAGTCACCCTGCACCTAGCAAGTCTCTTGCAAGTTACAGGCTGAGCTTGGAAACGAAACCGTTTCCAGAGTCTTTGACATAGCACAAAACTACATCTGCGACATGGCCATCTGGAAACAGTCATTAGCACTAAACACTTGAAAACAATCTGGGAAAGGCCCTCAGTGCCTGACCGACGCTCAGCGTGCGGTGGAAGACGCTGTGGGCTGTGTTGTGACAGTCCCCGGCTCCCCAGCCCCACCCTGGCTGCGGGATCCGCAGCGGGTACTGTACAGGGGAGGATGGACGTGGACCAGCCGCGCCCCACGCAGGCGCAGGAGCACAGAGGCTAGGACGTGGCAGGGCGTGGCCTGATAGGGGGCGTGGCCGGGCCTGAGACTTAGGGACGTGGCCGTGGTGGGGGCGTGGCCTTGCCTGGGGACCCGGTCCCGCAAGGAAAGTTTGGTGGGTAGTTAGGGGTGCGGCCAGTGCCTGGGACAAGGAGGAGCTTGCAGTGTAGTGTAGTTGGGGGCGGGGCCTTGGTGGGTGTGCGGCCTTGCAGGGGCGTGGCGTGGTGTGGCGGGGCAAGGTCGGGCTGGGCTGGGCTGGCTAGGGCGTTTCCGTTGCACGGAGCCTCGGAGAGTCGTGCCCTGTCCCTCGGCGTGTGCATCGGTCCTCTTCTCGCCCGCAGACCTGCGCTCTACCTTCTCGGTGAGTGGCGGTGGTCCCGGGAGCGGCTCCTCCACGGTGGGAGTGGGGTGTGGCACGGGGCCCTTTTGGGGGAAGGGGGCCGGGGCTCTGGTGACCGTCTCTCTCTCTCTCCCCCAGCAGCCCCGGCTATCTCCTGACCGACAGCATCATGGCCCAGGTAAGCCGTGCGCCTGCGACCAGGGCAATCGGGACCTTCTCCAAAAGCAGCAGAGCTAGGGGAGGTGACGCTGCTTTCGGAGTCTCTTGGTCTCTGCTTTCCCCTCTCACGTCCTGTTCTGTGCCCTCTCCGTGACCTCTTGGTGTCCCCCTCCGTGTCCGCTCTCCTGTGTCCTCCCTCGCTCCGGAGTGTCCGGAACCAGCTGGTGCTTCTCTCGGTACAGGTGAACCGGGCCGCCCCAAATCCAGAGTTGCCAAAATTAGAACCCGAGCAGGAACAGTTCTCTTGGTCATGTGAGGCGAACGCCTTTGGGCTTCCCTTATTTTTTATTTTTCCCGCAGTTTCCTGTGTTTGAATACTGGGTGTGCGCGGGCGGTTTCCATGGTGCTTCTGGGGAGGTTTTTTTCCAGCACTCAGCGCAGTTTATTTAAAAGGAACCAACTGTTCCCCCCACCCCTCTCCGCTAAAGGCACTGAACCAAAGAGCTGGTTTTCCAAAGTAATGAACTCGCGAAACGAGTTCTGAATTGAATTTGCCTTGGGACTCTTTCAGAAGTTGACTACCTAATAGGTTTTTGTTGTTGCTATTGGGTTTTTTTTTTTGAAATATATATATTTTAATATTTGTCAAGGTGTGTCAAAGAAAAACAAATGTACAGTAATTTGTCTTTTGTTTTGTTGTTTTTCGAGACAAGATTTCTCTGTGTAGCCCCGGTTGTTCTAGAACTTGCTCTGTAGACCAGAGTTGGCCTTGAACTCACAGAGGTCCACCTGCCTCTGCCTCCTGACTGCTGGGAGTCAATGCCTGCGTCACCACCATCTGGTTTGTAAAGTAATTTTTAAAAGTTAATCATGTGAGTAAGTTATCATTCCTAAAATATTTCACCCTGAGGTCAGGGAGGTTATACCTGGAATCCCATGACTTGGGAGGTGGAGGCAGGGGAATCAGGAGTTAAAGGTCATCTTTGGTCATCAAGAGCCTTGGCTATAGGAGACTGTCTCAAAAACCAAAAGAACAAAAAGTTTCCACCCCTAAACTAATTTCACACATCTTGCCAATCTAACTGGCTTGTCAGAGTCCAGACTATCGTTAGCCTACTCAAACAATGCCCCAGCACATACACACACTCTCTCCCATTAGTTCAGTAGTCAGGTTGCTTTGGTACAATTGGGTAAGATTTCCTGGCCCTTTCAAGAGAAAATGGAGGGATTAAGATGATGTCGAACCTTCATTAAGTTTCTACAGTCCTGCCATTCTTCTGCTTCTGGGCTTTGGTTTTCTCATGTTACCTCCAGGGGACTGTGGACTTAGGTTCCTCGGCATAAAGTGTGTGTTTGTGGGATTAGCCCTACTCCTTGGAGTCTCTCCTGTCTTCATAAGCTGTGTGATGAGAGACATGGTGATTAGCAAGCCTCTCAGAGCACTTCTCTTTGTCCTTGCCCATTTGGCTTGTTCTTGTAAATATCCCAGTGATGTCTCAAGTGTTTTTGTTTTGACAAAGTCTCTGTGTGTGTATGTAGCCCAGGCTGGACTGGAGTTTGCTTGTCCTCTAAGGGTGGCCTTCCTCTTTCTCTGAGATCCCCTTGCCTCAGACTACCAAGTGTGGAGATAACAAATATGTGCCACCACAGTCAGCTTGAAGTTTCTCCATCAATTCTTTTCTGTTACATCCACTCTTTATCCAGGGCAGTATTGGAAACATTGTAGCATGTTGACGTTTTCACAGCTTTGTCTGCAATCTGTGGAAACCAGAGAAGTAAAAACATTTTGTTAAAACATTTCAGATTAGAATAGTGTTTGGTACCTTATATTTGCATTTGGTGATGAGCAGAATGTCCACATTGTATAACTGCTATCCCTCCTTCTCCCTAGTGGTTTGGGGGAATAGACCTAAAAGAGCTCACTGTGGCCTTGAACTTACTATGTAGCTGAGGATGACTTTGAACTCCTGATCCTTCTGCCTCTACCTCCCAAGTGTTGGGATTCCAGGTGTGCACCACCATGCCTGGCTCTAACTGTGCTTTGCTGTCTAAATCCTTTGGATTCTAGTGTCATTGTAGGAAAGCTGGAGCTTCGTGTTAGGTTTCAGGGCGTTTCTATGGAAGGACTTTTGTTGACCTAAGGGGGTGGGAACCAGAGACTTCCATTTCATGGCATCTGGAAAGCAATGGTATTAGATTTCTATCTTAAAGGAGTGTGCTTCAGCAATTAAAATTTTATTGTTTAAACATTAATGTCTCTTGCTTATTGAAAACTTGAAATGTAGCTTCCTACTACAGTAATTCTTAATATTTATGAACTTGGAATATGTATTTATATCTTCTATGTTAACAGTTTCCTTTTATTTGTGTTGGGAATGCACCATATACGAAAGTGGAGCAATCCAGAACCAGGTGTTTAGGCAGAACATGAGGATTACCATCTTGCTAAGAATTAAGTGCAAAGAATTGGTTGATCTCTGGTGGTACCTTGGACTTCCATCCCTCCCCTTCATTTCCATCCCCCTCACCCTCTTCCCAATCTAATTCCTCTTTGTCCCTTATATATGTATTGTTAATTTTTCAGTTACATATTTTATTTTTTATTAATTAAATTTCTTTGACAATTTCATGAATGTACATGGTGCATTCTGATTATTCTTTCTTCTCTTTGAACTCCCTCCCAACCCTCCCAACCCCACCTCCTCACTACAGGTCCTTTTCCCACATTGATGTCTTTTTGTCTTGTTAACTTGACCCAGTGAGTTAAACCAGGGCTGTCTGTGTGGACATGAGTTTTTAACAACCTATGGAGCCTGGTGGGTTTACCACTGTAATTTTCTTTTTCAATTAAATTTCACCTCAATTGTCATATCAGAATAGGGAATAAAACTGAGGCAGGAGATCATACTGAAAGCTGTGTAATTTCTATTATCATGTTTGGCAAATACACTCAGAACTGGAAGAATCCATAGAGTAACACCATGTGATCTGCTCTTAAATCAGTCCTGATCCTGGTCCCTTAGGATCAGTGGATTGGCTATTTGATGGAGGAAATAGTTTAATGATGGCTTTCTCAGTCTTCCTCAAAGAAAACACAGTTGCTAATTGTATTTTCTATGATACCTAGGAAAAGGTTAAATTACAAATAAACTTATATGTACATATAAACAGTTGATACTAGTTAATTTTTTAAATATATGCTTGAAAGTATTCATTTGAATCAGTTGTATATGATTTTAAACCGCAATGCCCCCTGTTATTTTAGTATAACAATACTGCTATGCTATTCACAAATTACTATGATTTTTGGATTAGTAGTAACATTTTCTACTATAGTAAATTTGAATGCAAACTAATTCAAATTATTTATTAAGAATTAACAAAGCTGTTAAATTTGCCTGAATTATTTCTATGTGTGAAATAAAGTAGAATATGTATGAATCATTTTATCTTTTTCTTTTTATATCCAACTTCTTATATAAATGTAATTTTTTCTTTACATCTTAATAATGTTTCTTCAGTTAGACTTATCATATATTGGGTTAAATTTTAAAAATTGGGTTCCAAAGGTTTTCTTTTTCTTAAATTTTATGCTATTGTTTTAGTAGGGTTATTATTGCTGTGATGAAACACCATGACCAAAAGCAACATGGGAGGAAAGAGTTTATTTCACTTACAGTTCCATATAACAGCTTATCATTAAAAGCAGTCAGAGCAGGAACTCACGCAGGGCAGGGACCTGGAGGCAGGAGATGACACAGAGGCCATGGAGGACGCTGCTTATTGGCTTGCTCTTCATGGCTTGCTCAGCCTGAGTTTTTTATAGAACCCCAGACCATTAGCCCAGGGATGGAACCACTCACAATGGGCTGGGCTCTTACACATCAATCACTAATTAAGAAAACACACTGAAGGTTTGCCTACAACCTGATCTTTTGGAGGGTTTTTCTCAGTTGCGGTTTCCTCCTCTGCAATGACCCTAGTTTGTGTCAAGTTGACACAAAACTAGCGAGCACAACTGACCCCTTGTCAACTTGACACACAAACACATCACTGTTAAGCCACAATCTTTCTTTTCTTGTTCATCCGCAAGATCACACATAAATATCAACATTACAATATAAACATTCCAAATTTAAAAAATCTTTTATTTCACAGTTGATAAAAATCCAAACAAATTCATTCTCTTTAAAAATACTCAGTCCTGCCAGGCGGTGGTGGCACACACCTTTAATCCCAGCACTCGGGAGGCAGAAGCAGGCAGATCTCTATGAGTTCGAGGCCAGCCTGGGCTACAGAGTGAGTTTCAGGAAAGGCTCTAAAGCTACACAGAGAAACCCTGTCTCGAAACACACACACACACACACACACACACACACACACACACACACACACACACATATTCAAGTCTTGCTGGGTGGTGGTGGCACATACCTCTAATCCAGCAGAGGCAGGTGGATCTCTGAGTTTGAGGCCAATGGTCTACAGAGTGAGTTCCAGGATAGTCACGGTTACACAGATAAAACCTGTCTGGAAACCCCTCCCCCAAAAAAGCCACCCCCCAAACAATGACAACAATAACAACAACAAAATTCAACTTAGTCTCTTTTAAAAGCCAAAGTCTGTAAAACTGCAAAATCTCTTTAAAAGTTAAAAGTGTCTGAACCATGGGATTATCTACAAATAAAAAATAAGTTAAATACTATCTCACTTAAAGAAGGAAGAACCAGGGTACAGACAATTTGAACAAAGTAAAACCAAGCTCCAGAAGTGTAAATAACTCAATGTCCAATGTCTGGGATCCACTCAAGATCATCTGGGCTCCTCCAAAGGGCTTAGGTTGCTTCTCCAGCACACACAGCTTGTCTTCTAGGCTCTGGCTGGCTCCACTCCACTTCTGCTGCTGTTGTCCTGTGGTACTGACATCTCCAGAAATGAGGGAGTGCCTTGCTACAGCTGGACTGCACTTTCACCAGTAGCCTCTCCTGGGCTCTCTACAGCACTCCAGCCATGCCACAAAGTACCAAGCCTCAGCTGCCCTCCATGACCTCCTCATGCCTTCAAAACCAGTACCACTTGGGTAACTCTTATATTACCAAGTTTGGCTGCCAGTGTAAGATATAACCTTGGCCACCTCTGGACCAGAGCTTCAGTATGTTGACCCGTCGGAAACACTTCTAGAACATTTCACCTCAATGACGCTGGTCTCTTCTTAATCACAGCTAATTCTTCATGTCCAGCTGACCAGCATCCATTGCCCCTACAAAGCAAGGTTTTACTTCAGTGGTTCTGGTCTCTTGCTAGTCACAGCCAGTTCTTCAGCTCCAGCTGACCAGACACCACAGACTCTGCTTTCTACCCAGTACAGTCTTTACTTCCCTCTGAAATGTCACAAGCCAGGCCTCCATCATCTGCATTACTCTCAACACATTCTTATCTTCCAAGCTTTACTCTCAACATTCTTATCTTCCAAGCTCCTACAGAAAGCTCACCAAGCTTTGAACACTCAGTAGCTTCTCTAGTCCAAAGTTCCAAAGTCCTTCCACAGTTCTCCCAAAAACAACATCAGGTCTGTCACAGCGATCCTGGTACCAGCTTGTCTTAGTAAGGGTTACTGTTGCTGTGATGAAACACCATGACCAAAAACAATGTGGGGAGGAAAGGGTTCCTCACAGTTCCATGTAATAGCACAGCGAGTTTTTCATTTCATTGTCTAGCTACAGCCAAATTAATAGGTATTCCAATTTACTTTAAATACTTAAAAGTTCATGGGCTCGTTTTCTTTGGCTTGGAAAAGGAATTGTCTGTATTTCATACACAGATAAAACATTTCATAAATTTAATTCAGTTTAAGAATGTAATTTTCACATAATCAAATTTTAAGAATTTAATTTTGAGCAGTCTGAACTTAGTTTTATTACTTGTGCTGTTCTTAAAGAGTTAATGTATTCACAACAGCAGGAATGTCATGAAGACAAAACTGGGCTGCATAAATCTTCAGCAGAAACTTCAAGAGTATCAGTTACCTCTGTGGTATATATTTAAACTGCGTAAAGATTGGTTTGAAAATTTGAGGGTTAGTTTAGAATTGTGGGCTCATAATAATAATTTACAAAGACCCTTTGCAGAGCTGGCAGGATCAGGGTAAACAATGAAATTTTCCACGAGTTCATTACAGAGGAGTCTCTGGACGTTGACTCAGACCCAGATCAGTTTTTTCTATAGCTGGTCTCAGGACCCTGGATCAAGGTTGCCTGTTACCCATGGCCTCTGCTGCCCTGGCTCAGTCTGGTGCAGTTCCTGATCCCTCTGACTCTGAGATTTGGATTCTGAGAAAGCCAGTTGGCTGCTTTGCAAGCTACTGCTTGCCTCATTGGCACCATCAAGCCCTGGTCTCCTTACTGCTTTTCCCAGCTCCTTGGAAGACCTGCTTCAGTGCTTAGCGATGTGCGGTCTGTGATTTTCTTCCTATAATGACTTCAGAGTACAAAATAGAATAAATGTATTTCTACATCATAGATCCATTTCTGAAAGACACTTTGATTGTGTAACTGTTTACTATCCTAAATTTGTACAAAAGCACTAATCAAATTAGAATTTAGTGCTCCTAAGATCTTTGATTTAAATATATTTTGGATCCATCCTTTTATCTAGTGATTTACACAATATGTAAACATATAAGCCACTAATTAATTGGGAGGAACATATACTGTAGTTAGCTTCATTTCTTTGGATTCCTGTTTCTGTTATTTTTACTTTCCATTTGTGTGTGCATCCTGAATGTTTGGATATTTGTTTTCCCACTCTGTCCTGGGTCTTGTAAGACATAAAAAGTAAAATGGGAACTGTGACTAACATTGTTGCTAGTATAGATGCATTGCCAAACCCTCTCCATGCATTATCTAGTACTTGTGATGTTTTGGAAATATGTATTACTCTTATTTGAGGTAGCTTTGCTGGCATGATTTGTGTGGGATAAAGGAGGGGAGGCATCCTTTGTAGCCATAGCAGGAACAAATGTAAATGCTTAGGGCATGGCTAAGACTTCAGCAGGCTGTACCTTCAGGTAGCACTGCCAGAGTGGCTGTGATTAGGGAGGCCAGTGGTTCCCTGTTTTGGGATCCCAGGGGGCTAGGCAGAGCCAGACCCAAGTAGTAGAAATTGCTTTCTAGGTTATGGAGAACCCTTCAAAGGGTTGTTAAAGGTGAGTATCCCTGGACCAGATTTGTGTTTAAGGAAGGGTGTCCTGGTGCTAGCATGGTGGCTGCATTTCTGGGGGTTGTAGTAGACAGGTTGCTGTGTTGGAGTTGCTTGGGAAACTGGATCACTTAGGAACCTGTTCTGATAATCCTGGGGACTGCTCCACTACCACCAACGAAGTAAACTAGGCAGTGGCTAGGACTTCATTATTATTATTATTATTATTATTATTATTATTATTATTATTATTTAAAGACAGGGTCTGACTCAGGCACAGGCTTTCCTTGACTTTACAACAATCCTCCTGCATCAGCCTCCAGAGTCCTACGAATACAGCCATTAGTCATCATGCAGGGCACAGCTGAGACTGGATAGGAGGGACCAATGGGAGAAGGGGACGACTTTGATAAGTGGATGAGGTGATGTTTAATGAAGAGTTAGGTGCAGATCAGGATGGCTGGCTTGCTGAGCTTGGGTGTAGACAGAGAAGAGAGGAGTGGATTTGTTGAATTTGAGTTCCTATTAAATATTTAGGTTCCCAGCATCCACATCAGGCAGCTCACAACTACTTGAACTCTAGTTCAAGGGGATCAAATGTCTAATTCTGGTCTCTGGGCACCCATACTCCTCTGGTACATATAGGCTCACACAAGTTTACAGGCATACACATAAGTTAAAAAAACAAACAAACAAATAACACTTTAATGGGGGCTGGAGCGTTGGCTCGGTAGTTAAGGGTACTTGCTTTTGCAGATGATCCAGGTTTGCTTTCCAGTAAAGTACCCACACTGCTTATAACCATCTGGAGGTAGCTCCAGTTCACAGGGATCTGATGCCCTGTCCTGGTATCTGTAGGCAGTGGGCACTCATGTGGTGCACATACATATATGCAGGCAAAACACTCATATACATAATTTTATAGAACTGTTTAGGCTGCATTTCCTTCTACAGAGCAAGTGAGAGGACTTCCTCTCCCTAAGTCCTCTCACTTGTGTTGATTTTGATATTGTTTGTCTCTGCCTGTAACCAAAACAGCACTGGACTCTTTTCTACCCTTGCATAGTTTAAGTCATACTCACTAGATTTGTACTTCTTCAATACAAGAGGAAATAAAGCTTCGTGCTGTTGACTCTCTATAAAGCAGATTGTTTTCTGATTGCCTTGCACATGAATTGGTTGGTTATTGCTTGCTTTCAAGGGTTGTTCACAGAATGCCCTGCTGAACAGTTAGGTGAAGCAGCAGACTCTCCCCCACCTCAAGGGCTCATGGGAGCGGAAGCTCTTGCACACAACAGCAGAGGAGGAGCCATCCTTACTGTGGGCAGATTCTAAGAGCATTCCTTTCATTTTACTGATGTTTGTCCGTGGAAGACATTCTTCACTGGCAGGGAAATTTAAAAACAAAGCACATAACATCAAGGAAATACATACCAAAGATTTTCTTTTTTTAAACTGGTATTGGGGACAGAACTCAGGTCCTCGTACATACTAGGCAAATGCTTTACAATTGAGCTGTGTCCCCAGCCCTGTTTTTGGTTTTTATTTTGAGACATGCTCTCACTAAGTTGCCTGGGCTAGCCTTGAAATCATTCTGTTGCCTTGAACTCTTGCCCTTCCTGTCTCAGACTTCTGAGCAGCTGGGATTATAGGCATGTCCCACAAAGCCCAACTAACAGACTTTTAAGTCATGTTTACAAACCCTTATTTTGTCATTGGAACTTTCTACCATTGTGCAAATAACTTAAATAACGTGTTTTACAGTGATACTTTTGTTCCTGACCTTAGGAAGGAGGTCGAAAGTCGTTGGATAGTTGGACCAACTGCAATGAAACAAAGGAGGAAGGAGGGAGAAAGGGAGAGGGAGTCTTGAGAGCGGGAAGCCAGCTGTGATGCAGGGGCTTGAAGCTAGCATGCCTCTTCTGACAGGGCCAGAGCATGGGCTGGGATTATGTCTGACCTGGATGTGGTGTACCCCTTGGTCCTGTTAGAAGTTCTGACTTTTTTCTTAACTTCATTTTATTTTGCAATGCACAATCATGTCAGGCTGACTTTTCCATCTTTTCTTGATCATCCAGTTATTCAGTGATTAAGGTTTTTTTTCCCCTCATCAGTTAGTTGCAGTATTACAGGAATATTAGTGGACCTTTAGTTTGTTCACCCAATCGGACCTTCCTGCTTCATTGGAAGGGGGTACAGAACTCTCTGTCTTCCTGTCCCCCACCTTAACAGGCAACAAAATTATCGAGCTAAAGAATGGACATTTTTAAAGAGTTAAAAAGTGAATTCTCTGTTTTGAACAGGTGTTGTCCAAGCAGCTCGAATAGTTCCTTTTGAGGGGAATTGGTGGTGAGAGGAAAGAGAAGCGAGGGTCAGTTGAGGCTGATGAAGCACCAGAACCCACGGACGAAGCTTATCCTGCTTGACTGGGGGGATTTCAGGAAATGGGGGCCTCCTGGATGAGTCACTCAGAATCACATTGCAGTTTGCGTGGGTGGCAAGGGGCAGGCAGAGCTCTAGCCAGGGCTCTGTCCTCATTACTCATTTGTGTGACTCACATCTGGTCTCCTAGGGTTGCCATGTGGCCTTGCTAGCCCTGTATGGAATACAGCAAAACTGCATCACAGTTTCTAGAAAGCTCTTGAATATGTGGCAGGAAGTGATTTCTTCTAGCTAATAGCTGAAATCTTTAAAGATGGTTTTCTTCCTTATACCTCTCAAGAAGTTTCCTTCAGTCCTTAGGGTCAGATATATTTTTTATGACAAGTGACTTCTTTTTTCGACCTTGCCCATTTTTAACTCTGTTTCCTTGCAGTTTCTTCATAACTTACAAAGCAGATCAACATTTTTTCTTTTCAAAGTGTACTTTACAAACTGTTGTTTGTGAGAGGTGGTTTTCCTGAGACAGTCCACCTCACTGTCTTGCAGCATACTTTGTCTGTCACAGGGATATACCTGTCACACCTCCTGTCCCCTTCCTCTGGGCAGCTCTTTGGTCTGCCCCCCACCTCCTTTCTTCTGTGTGCTGGATAGTTTTCTGTTAACTTGACACAAGCTAAAGTCATCTGAGAGGAGGGAACCTCAATTGAGAAAATGCCTCTATAAGATGGGGTTGTAATCTAGCCTGTAGGGCATTTTCTTTTTTCTTTTTTCTTTCTTTCTTTTTTTCTTTTTTTTTTTCCAGAGCTGAGGACCGAACCCAGGGCCTTGTGCTTGCTAGGCAAGCACTCTACCACTGAGCTAAATCCCCAACCCCAGGGCATTTTCTTAATTAGTGATAGATGGGAGAGGGCCCATCCCATGATGGGTGGTACTGTCCCTGGGCTGATGGTCCTGGGTTCTATAAGAAAGCAGGCTGAGCATGAAGAGCAAGCCAGTAAGCAGCTGTCCTCCATGGCCTCTGCATCAGCTCCTGCTCCAGGTTCCTGCCCTGACTTCCTTCAGTGATGAACAGGGATGTGGAAGTGTGAGCAGGATAAACCCTTTCCTTAAGTTGCTTTGATCATGGTGTCTCATCACACCCTATCTAGAACATTCTGGGAGCCTCTTTCCCTCCATCTTCTTGCCTCGGGAGGCAGCGCAACACCACATGATTAAGGAGCCCCAGGCCCATGGCTTGAGTCGAGTCCTAACTGCTGTGTACTTGCTTCACGGTTACCGGGTAATCTGCTAAGCTGGAGTCATTTTTAGAGTTGGGTCTCACTGAGACGATCTACGGGACCCAGCACAGCACCTGGCTCATTCTTGTCCTTAGCAGGTAGCTGTTGCCATTCTGATCCGGATCCTTCTTCCACCCACTTCTTTCCACCTTGTTATTGTGGTTTGATGTCCTGCTTCCTCCCCATAGCCTAGCCACCATCTGTATGACCTGTCACTCAAGCCTCCCTTTCCCGTGTACTTGCTGTGGACAGATGCAGTCGGCTGTCCAGGTCTGACTTTCAAACCAGCACCAACAGCTCCGACTCTGTTCCTGCTCATTCCCCTCTCATGTTATTACCAGTTGCATTTGTTTAGCTCCTTCTTCCTTTCTCTTGTGTTAGTCTCTTGGCTGTGCTCATATATATATATATATATATATATATATATATATATATATATATATATATATATATATATATGAGTGATATGAGTGACAGTGCTGAGCAGAGCTGACATTGTTCCTGGCTCCATTGTCTGCAGTGTTCCTTGTTGGCTGCAGGATCAGCTCTGTGCCTGTTGTGTGGCATTTGTAGACCTTTCCCATGTCGACTCTCTGTCCAACCTGATTCTTTTTCCAGTCCATTGTAGCACTTAACCCTTTATCTGAAATAACAGATCATTTTATTCTCATGTACTTTGTGCATGCTGACAGCTAACCCCTGCAGTTGTCTGTTTTTGTGATGTTGGCAAATTTACAGGCAACCTTTAAGTCTGTCTTGGGTTACCTCCCCCCCACTCAGTTTCTCTTCCTCCCCCTTCTGCGCTTTCCCTCTCACCCTCTCTCATGTTTGTGCTCACATGTGCTCATCAGCCTCTGCACCTGCTTGCTCCGCTGCACTTGGAGCGTGTCTGTGATTTTCCTGCTTTGGGAATCCAAGGGATTAATAGAAGCACTCCATGTGGCAACTCAAAGCAGGAGGGCTTATAAAGAAGAGTATCCTTCACGGTACTTGTCTGGCACACAAATGGCCAAGTATTTTCAGAAATCGCTGAATCGTCTCAAGATCCCCAGCTCTACAGGAGCTGTACTTCTAACTGAGTGGTTAGGGTGGGACATCACATTTTAATGCAGGCTCGGTGTGCTTCAAGACTGAAGTGGGAGAGACTTAGCAGAGAAGGAAGCCTGCAGGCATGCCTCTGGGGAGCAGGAGGCCTTGGTTGGACGTGAGGGAGGTGAGGGAGCTGCCCTCGATGCTATTGCCAGTGGCTCTGGGTTTCTCCTCCCCTTGACGGGCCCTGCCACTTCTTCCCTAGTGCTTCCTCCCCTTTCAGGTGGGTCACAAGTCTTACCAGGTGGTAAATTTACTTAGAGGTCAAACACAACATTGAGCAAAGGGAGACTGGACTGTCAATGTTACTGGCTTTTTGGCATTAGTCACAGTGTGAATAATACTGTCCTTCTGTCTCAGGTTCTCAGAGGCACCGTGACTGACTTCCCTGGATTTGATAGCAGGGCTGATGCAGAAACTCTTCGGAAGGCCATGAAAGGCTTAGGTAAGTTAAACCTTTTCATTCTCAAAGACCAAAAAATAGGGTGGGAGGTGGGTACAAATGCATTCGGATGATGACATGGTATCTTAGACCATCCTGAAGTCTCTAGATTCATTCTCTAGAACTGGGTAGGCAAGTGACATCAGCTCTGTGCTCTGAGGGCACCAGTCTAGCTTACACACAGTGTGAGGCAAACTCAGTGATTTTGCCCATCACATGTCCACTTCTCCTGCTTAAGGGGCTCTTACATCACTACCGCCACCATCACTACCGCCACCGCCACCATCATCACCACCATCACTGTCACCCACCACCACTACCATCATCACCACCACCATCACTACCATCACCACCACCACCATCACCACCACCATCACTACCATCACCACCACCATCACTACCATCACCACCACCATCACTACCATCACCACCACCATCACTACCATCACCACCACCATCACTACCATCACCACCACCATCACCATCACCACCATCACCACTACCATCACCACCACCATCACCACCACTGCCACCGCCACCAGCACCGCTACCATTGCCACCACCATCACCATCCTGCACCCCAGTACCTTTCTAACCAGTTGCTAACCTCTTGAGGGTTTTTGTGTGTGGCTGATCTACTCTCAGGCTCCTACACCGGATTTGTCACTCTCCTTACCTTGAGAGGTTGCCCATGGCATCCCCAGGCCCCTTTTCAGACTCATCTCCCATTACTGTTTGATATCTCTGGTCCAGTCAGGCCTGGCTGTCTGCTATGCATGCAAGTCCCACATTTTTTTATTCTGTGAGCTTTGTCCTCATTCTAAGCCTGTCCCTATGTGGCTGCCCCTCAGAAGTCTTCATCTTTCAAGACACTGTTGGGTACTCCCTTCCCCCAAACTCCTTTCTTCTCTTGTTAGCCAGGAGACCTGCCTTTGCCTCTCATGTAAGACTTGGACCTCCCTAAGGAACTTGCCATTCTGCTGTAGTTTAGTAATCTATAGGTTTTTAAGTTTCCACCCTAAATTATCTATAACTCGAAGCCAGGCACTATGTTTTTTTCTTCTCTTATAATAATAATAATAAATAAATAATAAAAACCTCCTGTAATACCCAACACGTTATACTTTGTGAATAGCTATTACTGGGGTAACTATGTAACTTTGCATGAAAGATTGGCACACCGAGATTTTAAAAGCCAGAAGTGTTTGTCCATCCACTTTAAGTCCAGTTGAAAATAGGAAGTTTGTGTGTGTGGTGTTTTCATATATATATATATATATATATATATATATATATATATATATGAAATAAAATACTTTAAAAATTCTCAGTTTTATGTGATTTTTTTTGTGTAAGCTGTGTTTTATATTTTCATAGAGGGCATTGAGAGCACAGAGTGGCTGGTGAGCTAATTGGAAAGGTTGCTTAGCAAGTGGGTGTGTGGGAGGCCAGCTTTCATTGCTAACCATCAATTCCAGGCACTGATGAGGAGACCATCCTGACCCTGCTCACATCTCGAAGCAATGCTCAGCGCCAGGAAATTGCCGAGGAGTTTAAGACTCTGTTTGGCAAGGTAAGACCACAGCCCATCGAAGGTAGGAGGGAGAGTTCGGCTGTGAGTTTTAAAAGACTTTGAGAAGTCAAACAATCTGTAAGGAATTTTTTCAGGACCCTCCTCTCCACCTCTGAGAATCCTTAATGCCCATGTCCTCAAGAGTGGCACAGTGCTCTTCTGTAACTTGCTTACCTTCTTCTGACTAGGTTAAACCATTCCTGGATGGTTAGAAGATCAATCGATGACAAATAGAATACATGCACTGTACCAACAAATTATCACACTGAATGATTTAGAAGGCAATGGAAAACAGCTTCACAGTTGCTTCCTTGCATAATGCTTTTGGGGTGTAAGGTATCAGCGGCCCCATATTGGTCACTGCCCTCTTCTTTCCTCTCTGGTCCATTATCTGATTTTTAGATATATGTAGCTAGAGTTTTTCTCTCCGGGTCCTGCCAAACCCCGGAAGTCCTGTAGTCCACTTATAAAATAAACATACAAACGCTTATATTATTTAAACTGCTCGGCTATTAGCTCAGGCCTACCATTGTCTAGCTCTTATTCTTATACTCAGCCCATTCCTGATAATCTATATGTCGCCACGTGTTCTATGGCTTTACCTGCTGCCTTTACATGATGCTCCCTGGACGGCAGGCTGGCATCTCCTCCTCCCTGCCTTCCTGTTCTCTCAATTCTCCTCTCTGTTAGTCCCACCTATACTTCCTGCCTGGCTACTGGCCAATCAGTGTTTTATTTATCAATCAGTTATCCACAGCAGATACATGCTTGTATTGTAATAATAGGTGTATGCCTCTATTACAATGATTTTAATACAATTTAAATTGTTTGATTTCAGTTCTTGTTTGATTAATAATTCAAAGTAAAAATTGAGATCTTACTGAATGAGAGGACATGTGAAATACCATAATGTAGTCTTGTTATTCTGACAATTTACATTTGTCATTTCCCTGAGAAACAGATGCATTGGAAAACCAGAGAGTGTCCTTTTGTGTTGCTGGGGATACATTCCAGGGCTAGTGCTCTCCAGAGAGCTGCAGTGTAGCCCATTGGTAGAAGATGTCTAATTCCAATCCTGCTGCCTGGTGTGCTGGGGAAACACTGTGTTCCTTCTCATAAATGACTGCACATGTTCCCACACTAAAGATGCCTCTCGCAGCATAACAATGTTCATCGACTATGTATTAGAACATTAATATTATATATTAGAATTGGATAGTAAAAGAAAAGATATTGTTTGGATATTATAGGCTAAATCTTGCCCTTAAAAATATATTTGTGAGTTTGAGGTTTTTTTAAAATTTTTTTGTGCTTTTTTTTTTATTTTTATTTTTTTGGTCTTTTTCCTTCTGCTGCTGGAGATCCAGCCCAAAGCCCTGTACATGTGACACAGTGCTCTGCCACTAAGATATGTTCTAGATCTTTGGAAGAACTTTTATAAAGATATTTCTGAAAGGATACTGGAAAAAATATGTATGCTGAATATATGCTTTACATGACCCAGGTGCTCTGCCACAGAGCAACATTGCTAGTTAAGTTTTTTGGGTGTGTGGGTGAGTCAGGACAGGAAACTTGGGATTCTGAGGTATAATCTTACTATATAAAGCTGAGCATAGTGTTGTAAGCCTGTAATTCTAGATACTTCAGAAGTTGAGATGGGACCACAAGTTCAAAATCCACCTGGAGCCAGGTGTGGTGGGGTGGGCTTTTAATCCCAGCACTTGGGAGGCAGAGGTAGGTGGATCTCTATGAGTTTGAGGTCAGCCTGGTTTACATAGTGAGTTCCAGAATGGCCAGGGCTACATAATAGAGAGACCCTGTCTCAAAAAAAAAAAAAAAAAAAAAAAAAAGGAAGGAAGGAAGAAGAAATAATAGTAATAAAATCATCATCATCATCATCATCATCATCATCATCCTACCTGGGGTACAGAGTGAGTTTAAGACCAGTCTGGACAGCTGGACAGCTGCCTCAAAATTTATAAAGGGCTGAGAATGCAGACTGGCTGTAGGGTGTTTTCCTGGCATGAGGCAACCCTGGGTTTTATCCTATTACCAACATTAAAGAGTCATGTTTCCAGGCTGACTTCCTGCCACAGCCTCCCATATACTGGAATTACAAGCATATGCTACCACGAATATTAGTCTGCTCTATAAAGTTTTCCATATTATTTTAACTCTTGAAGTTAAGAAAAACAGCTTTAAACACCTTAATCAGTATATATTGCCATTTGAGGTTTGGGTCAAATGTCGAAGGTACACTCCTTAGGGCATTGGTTAGCACAAATATCTCCTGTAATACTTGAAGAAGCACCGTAGAGAATTGGCTAGAGCAAAGGGCCGTCCTTTCTGTTTGGGATGACCATGGTCACCAAATTTGTATCTTCTGAGATAGGACCTTCTGGATGACCTGAAGTCTGAACTAACTGGAAAGTTTGAGAAGTTGATTGTGGCTCTGATGAAGCCTTCCCGGCTCTACGATGCCTACGAACTGAAGCATGCTCTGAAGGTAACAGGGGGCAGGCGAGGGGCGTTCCTGTCGTGCATAGAGCTACTTTATGCTGGTAATTAGCCTGTGCTTTATCTGACTCATTCCAGCAAAGGATGCTCAGGAGACAAAACTGTGGGAGTCAATAAGGGGTCAAGGGGAACAAACTTAACATGTGTCATTCAATCTTCATATAGAGTTAAACTCAAAAATATTGCCTAAAATTTTAGTGTGCTGGAGTTTTATACTTTCAGTTCACTTTTAGGCTATGGAAATGTTACGGATGAGATATTTTAATTTTTGAAATAGAAAGTTGGTAGTTGACTGTGTTGACACATTTGCTCAGACGGTGACAGGAGTGCCTTGTCCTTGGTGGGTTCTGAATCGGTAGACAGAATAAGCAGCTCAGGGATTCTGCTCACAGCAGAAGAATGGGAATTACCCAGTCAGGAGACTGCATTTTCCGAGTCTCTGTGCTGTTTTGCAATTACAGTTTTGAAGTAAATGAGACCTGAGGACCTTGAGAAAGGGGCCTTTTAACAGAATACATCTCAAGCATTGTTAGCAACTCAGATTTTCCCATAGGGATGAACTTAGGTATTTTAGTGCTTGAGTTTTTACAAAGAAGCAGAAATAGAAAATATGCTGTCTTAAACAGACAAACCTAAATGTAGCTGTATTGCTGCTTAGATGTTCTGATATAGCAGTGCAGGCATGAATTTTATAAGTACAGAAAGGAAACCAGCTAGAATTATTTTTTAGAAAGAGAAAGTGAGTTCCAGCAAGTGGTCTCCATTGTCAGCCATCTCTCTGTTCTGCTACCTGAGATGACCTACTTAAGCAGTCAGGGTTTACTTTGGCTGATGTCCATAAATAGCTGGCCCCAAGGTTTTTGGCCTGTAGCCAGGCAGGAAGCCAGAGATAGAGAAGAGACAACTGTGGTCCCACCATCCCCTTTAAAGACATTCCCCCGGTGACCTAAAAGCCTCTTAAAAGGTTTGGTTAGCAGTGCCTAGTGCCACTCTGGGCACCAAACTTTTAACGTTTGGGCTTTTAGGGGGACAGCATTAAAGATCTCAACTGTAATGGTATGTTTGATGGACATAGAAAAGTAAACTTTATTTTTCATTCAGCAAAATAAAAAGTAAAATAGAATCGGATTGTCTCTGGAAAGAAAATTAGTGTGGAATTTCTTAACTCTGTAATAATAGAACATGTATACAAAGAAATCCATGTTATGTTGGATATTTTTGTAATTATGTAATTTGGATAACATCCAGGGAAATAGCTTTCTTTTTTTATCTTATTGACATGTTTTCTCCACTAAAACTAAATCTTCCAACAGGGAGCTGGGACCAACGAAAAAGTACTGACAGAAATTATTGCTTCAAGGACACCTGAAGAACTAAGGGCCATAAAACAGGTTTATGAAGAAGGTGAGCAGTTGGAGTTCATTGCCTTCCCTTTGTCTACATGGATGCAGTCCTGTGTAGATCAGGCATCAGGCTGTACATGATAGTTGAGTGAATGAACTGTAAGTCGAGCAGACTATTCTTCTCCTTCAATAAAAGCAGACAGCAAACAAAATAATAAAGGAACACACTCCGCCTTGTTACTCCCGTTATAGTCATTGACAGCACCTGTAAGGGAGACGCAGTTTCTTTTTGCATAGGACTTGCAGACACTATAGGAATAGACTGGCTTTTTCTTCCATATTAAGTTTCTTCAAATCAATTCAATTTTACACTAGACATTAAGAGCTATGTAGAAGACATTTTGGGGAACAGAAAGAAAGACTGAAACCCTTTTCCAGACTGGACTTGATAAAACATTGATAAAGGTAGGCTGTCCATCTGCTGGGAGTGCTTGGCTAACGTGTCCTGTATTTTAGTTGTTATTTTTAGTGTGACCTACTTTGTGTGTGTGTGTGTGTGTGTGTGTGTGTATTTTAGTCTAGTCCATATTTTAATGCCTTGAATGTATTCAAGTCCATGAAAATGAAAATGAAGGAAGAGAGTTCTGATCTTGTCAGGTTTTTCTCTCTTTGGACTCAGCTTGGAATGTCAGCCAGTGGCTGTGGCTCTCCAGTAGGATTAGCTTATAGAATTTAGATGTGATGCTGTTAACCCACAAGATCAGAACAGTATGAAATTTAGGACAACTAAATAACTACCCGAGTCTCTCTTTCCAGCTTCTCCTTGTAGTCAAGATGGTTGCTGCCACTATGGCAGAGGTGATACACATATCTCACAGTGGCAGTTTATTTGATGTGATCTTCAGAGCTCTCCATCTAGGGACACTGATGTTGAGCACTGAGCATCTGTGTTGTGGTAAATGTGCATGCTGCATCCCGTTGGGTGTGTTACTGGGCATGCCTCTGTGTCCATTGCTTCCCTGAGAGACATAGAAGGCATGCACAGCACAGCTCTTGTCCTCAATGAGATTATAGTCAGTATTTAAAGGATGGTGAAATTTAAAAAGTCATACATGAAGAGTATTAATTCAGGATACAGACAGGAGGGAGGGGGCATCGTAGCTTTGGGTCTTAGGCGAGGCTTCATAATGCAAACAAGATAGTTGAATTTCAAGTGTAGGTGACATACTAAGCATCCATTGAAAAATACGTGGAAGAAACGGGCTTGGTGTACACACATGCACACACAGTGCTGCACTGTTTAGCTTTAAACGTGGGACTTCTGACATTTGCAGTAGCACAGGTCAACATGGAAGGCATTACGTAACTAAGTGAGGTGAGCCGGGGCAGAAAGACAAACACTGCATGACCTCACCTGGGGAGAATCCAACCAAGTGATAAAACAGATAAAGCTGTTAGTGGAGAGAGTAACGTGGTGTTTGCCAAGGCTGGACAGGAGGGACAATGAAGAGAGATAATGATGGTGCTCACCGCACATTGTGGTGGGGCGCACAGGTTCTGGGAGAAGATGATGGTGCTCACCGCACAGGTGCACAGGTTCTGGGAGAAGATGATGGTGCTCACCGCACAGTGCGGCAGGGTGCACAGGTTTTGGGAATCTGGCTATAGCATGGAGACTATTCATAGCATTATATCATATGCTTGAAATTTTCTAGGAAACTAGAAATTAAGTGTTTCACCATTCATAGAAAACTACATGGTGGTTAGTTAGTTTGTGGTAACCATTTCACAGTGTATCAAGCATGATGTATACCATAAATACATCCATGTTTTATTTATTCCTTGTAACTCAGCAAACTGAGGAGGAAAGGCTAAGATGGGTCTTCAGTACCAAAGGTGACTCTGATCATCAGTGGCGTGGACCCTGCGTCAAGGACAGTAGACTGAGAGAGCTGACAGAGCCTGACTCTAGGGAAGGGCAAATGTGTGGCTGTTGTGGAGATAAACCACACTGGGTAGGAGGGCAGTGCAGGGAATTTGCATGCCTGGATGATGAGCGTGCCCTTGGGTCGGCAGTATAATGGCTGATGGAATCTGAAGGAGCAGTTGACGGACCGACGGAGATTTGAGTGTAGATGTGTATTGGATGGATAGCTCTGCAGGGAGGCAGGGAGGAGGTTGTGCAGTAATTATGGCACCACCGAGGTTGCTGGGAGGTGGGGGCGTGAAGAGTGCAAACCAGGGGAGCAAATGTTTGGGGGGATTTGATAATTAGTTGCAGGTGTTGGAGTAGAGGAAGGAAGCAGATGCCCACAGGTTTCGTATTTGGGTAACTGGTTCTAACATGCAAAAAAAAAAAAAAAAAAAAAGCACCAGACTTTTAAAATAGTCCTGCTTTCAAACAATGAAACAATGACTAAGTATTTTAATGCCTTATAGCAGGAACATTTTAAAATAGCAGTTTGAGAGTTAGTGAAAGGATATATGACTCAGTAGCACTCAGCTCTCCCCTTCCTATGACCTCGAGGTGAGGAGTTGGAACCCGAGGCAGGAGGGGTCATACTTTAAACAGTCATTGCTGTCTGTCAGAAGTAACATAATTGCTGCAAAGGAAAAGTATCTTATTGGTGGAGATAGGACCATGCAAAGACAAGAATTCAGAGGATGGAAAACATGTAGCAAAAAATAAATCACATAAAACATATGAGAGAAGCAGAGCTTCATGATTATCACGCTTTCAAAGCCTTACACTGTCATTCTGTGTCTGCATATTACTAATGACATTTGGAGAGAGCATTTCTAAGTGGCTGTCATAATTTAGGCTTGAGTGAATGCTTTTGGGGGACATTAATGTAGCCCATTTTCATCCAGCCGCTCACTTATTGAATTAGAGCACTCAGAGATGGCCTAGAGAAGATTTTTGTTAATCAAATATAACCTGTCTTCCTGTATGTCTTGTTCATTTGATTAATGGGGCAGGGTTTTTCTAGTTGAGAGATGCTATGAACAAGTGTGAAATCATTGTTTTGCAGAATATGGTTCCAGCCTGGAAGATGATGTGGTGGGGGATACCTCAGGGTACTACCAGAGGATGTTGGTGGTCCTCCTTCAGGTACTGCTAAAGACTTAACATGGTTGATTAAGGAGTTGGGTTGGAATGACCTACCTGTATTAAGGCCACTTAAAAGTCTTTCAATAATTACTGGTATGTGCCCATTCCCACTGTGATGGCCACATGCTGCCTTTGCTTGTTTGTGCCTCAGAATATCTGATTCAGACTGTAAATAGCTAACTCATTATTCATTTCAGGCAGCTGTATGCAGCCCGTTCATTCACAGAATTTAGAATCAGCAGGGTTGTGCTGGTGCACGCTGCTGTATGGTAGTGCAGCGTGCTGCAGCAGTGATATGATCTTAGTAGAAGCATGGTTTTCTGGAGAGAGGGAGTGCCTGTGCATTGGCATCAGGTGCATCTTTCCATCAGAAGGAGGATGCTCCGTGGCCCAGTGTGTGATGTCATTTCTTACAGGCAAATAGAGACCCCGATACCGCAATTGATGATGCTCAAGTTGAACTGGATGCTCAGGTGAGTAAGGTCTATTATGTTTTGTAAAAAATGTATTTAGCAGCTCCCTATAAAACATATGACCCTTATAGGTAAGTTTTTCTTACTTTGATCTGGCCAGCAATATAATTTTATCCAAAGCTGAAATAAAAGAAAGCAAATTATATTGCAAGTTACACCTAGGCATGTTCTTTATTATCATTCACAAAATGGACAATTAAAAAAAACAACCCTGTTTTACCATTCGATTGCCATGATGGAATAGGTCTCCTAGTATGATAAAATAAGGAAGAATGAATAAAGTGTTTATGGTTTAAATGGCATTTTATTACAAAAGAAGTGACACATTAGTTTATTTCATCGTTAGGAAATTCTCTGTTTCCTTTGACAGCGTTCCAAACAGGATGATTGTGCTTCTGACAGCTACTTTTTATCAACCCCCAAATGAACATTTTCACTTCAGGGACTTCTGAATCCCAGTGCAATCTCAGTGTGGTTTATAAAACAGTCACACGTAAGGACTACGCATTAGGAAAAGTGAAACATGAGAGCTGAAACCTGGAAATTGGTCCCCCAGTACTTGGTTCCTAGAATCACCCGCTGTAGCCTGTCTCTGGTCATGCTTCAGTTAAGGTGCCATGGAAATGGGAGACGGGTTGTCCACTCTGCAGTTGCCTGCAATATGTCTCTGACTTTGCTAAGGAGAGGAAAGTTATATTTTCAGTGGCTGATTTCTTAACAGCTTCAATCACTGTGGTCCTGGCCTCCCTGGAGAAGACAGGAAACATTTACTGAGGGCTCACTGTACAGTAGTTCACTCATGCCCATTCTGCCTTGTAAATATCAGGTGTGCCATGTTCCTATCTAAGCCCTTCAAACTTCGTGTTTCACTCTCCTCAGGATCAAGTTTTTATTAAACCTTGTAATCCGTGTCTTAGGCCTTCCACCCCACCTTGAATTCTCTTTTCTTCTCCTCTCGTTCCTACCCCATCTCTTCAAAGGTCAGTCTCACTCATATGCTTCCTGTGTGACCCTTCCTGACCTCAAGGCACAAGTCAGGTGGCCCTCACACAAAACTGTAGCACCACCCCAGGCTTCCTGTCCCCGTCTTCCTGCCTCAGCCTGCTTTTCCGGGGCACTGTGTCAATTCGGTTCTGGCCTCAGCTCCTACACGGGTGCTGCTGGCATTCAGTCCGTAACTGATGCGTGAGTAAGTGCCGCACTCAGGTCCAGGAGGCCTTTCCCAGCTGTGACTGAGGGAACAAGCCCAGGCCCCCTGAGTAACAATGGAACTCCAATCCCCAGCCTGACTCTGGGACTCGAACACCCTCTGTCTTCCACCAAACAAGCCTCATGTTCAATGTTAGCTCCCTGTTCTGATTACCTGTATCATATGAAGTGTTTAACTAAATGCAGGTTAAAAGCTCAGATCCAACTTAAGTCCACGTTCTTGCAGAGAAAGGGCAAGAAGAGACCTCTTGATTCATTCTGCCCCAGCTAGGGGCTTTGCTTGGTTTCAGATGATCACATTGCTTTCCAGGATTGGTTCCTATGGGTTTTCATGAGAGACAGTACTGTTCTCACATTCCTACTCTCAGGATTAGGAGTTCTGGAAGCTTTTCAGTGGCTGCAGCGAGGGAAGCCAAGTGCAGTCTCAGATGACAGCCGTGAGGCCTACCTGAGGGCCCTGTGGGCAGACTTCCCGGCATAGTTGATGTAATCGGCACTGTGCTGTGTGAGGCCTAGGGACGGCTGTCCCCTGAACCTTCTCATTGATTTTTCTTCTCACCGTTTGTTGCACAGAACTGTCTCTCAGGTCCATGGGCCTGTGGATCACCGGCAGATCTTGGGCTTCAGGACCCTACAGGTCTGGGTGGGGTTCTCATAGTCTCCCAGGCACTGATGTCCTTATCTGGGGACTGTGTTGATTACCCAGGCTGTGGACATGTCACTTACCTGTCACGCAGCAGATGTGACCATTAGAATACCGAAAGTGAGATTTTGTATGTGTAAATACTGCCTTATGCGGGTGGGGGGGACTTTGAAATCCCCTGATGGAACCCCAGATTTCCTGCCTTTGCCATGACCAGGAGCAGCAGAGAGCAAGCCACACTGGCCACGCCCACTTGACTGTTCGAATCAGTAATCCAGCCTTGTGCAGACTGCTTCTCACAGGTCTGGGCCAGCACACACCCTTTGTCCCTTGTAGCAAAGGCAGCGAGACTGTCTTCACTAGGAGGATCTGTGATTTCTTGGTGGAGAGGAAGCTGAGACAGTGAAGGGCTTTTGCACAACCCTCTGAGTTTTTTCTCTACTGATACTTGGTACCGAGGCAGGCGTTATCTCAGGAATCTGATAAGCCACAGTGAGTCATTTGCTTGGGAACTGAATTCCTAGACAATACTTCACCATTTTTTTAAAAAATAATTTTAAACATCCTAAATCAACTTAAACTTTTAAAAAATGTTTTGTTTTTCAGATTCATTTATTTTTTATGTACATTGGGGTCTTGCCTGCATGTATTCCTCTGTGAGGGTGTCAGATCCTCTGGAACTGGAGTTAAACAGTTGTGAACTACCATGTGGGTGCTGGGAATTGAACCCCGGTTCTTTGGAAGAACAGCCAATGCTCTTAACCGATGAGCAGTCTCTCCAGCTCCCAGTTTCACGTTTTAAAATGTGTTAAATTGACTTACTATTTTAAGAGTGTTAAAACTGATGTTTATCATCTTTCTTGCCAAAGGCTTGTTCTGGACAGAGGACTGGACCTTTAGAGGAAGGAGGGAGAGGAAAAAAGGGAATTATGTTTATTGAGTACAAAGATGTTGGGAGGGGTCTTATCTCTTAATAGTCTGTTGGCAAAATAAAAAATAGCTCTAGACCACTATATTCCGAATGCTTTTGCCCACCAAGATCAGTTGTCATATACTGTCGTGTCTTGTCTTTATTTGGAGTGTCCTTGAGGCAGAAGGCCATCTCCGGGCAAGTTACATTCCTCTTGGCCCAACAAGGATCTGTCTGTTAAAACAGTAACTAAATAACATGTAACTGTATGACATCGTAAAGATTAGCCACATTTCACCTCAGATTTCATAATGTTCACATATAAGCTTTGTAAGCTTGTGCATGAACTCTGTGAACATTTGTGCTTTTCATGTCAAAGGTGAATATGGGTACTCAAGCGGTTTCAAGGGTATTTATTAAGTGCCCTACAGATGCCAACCACTGTGATAACCTATAACGTTTGAGCATTTTACCATGATCTGTGTGGCTGTGTACCAAGGTGTTCTATAACTAACTTGGCTTAAATCACAGATATAAGCGGGAACTATGGCGTTTTTCTTTCTGCCGTGTGCTGTAAACATGACAGCAGCTATAGGCTGAGCATAAGCCAAGCCCAGACAACTTCTCATGGAATTACTTTCCTGTCTGTCAATCCATGTTCAACAGTGAGATGGCAGGAGCTTTCCCAAACCATGGCACCACTCCTGGAAGATGGGACATTCCCGTCAACATGCATGAGCTCCTGTGTCCTTTCTGTCATTTCCATGCTTTGCATGTGACCCATTAACTTGGCACCCAGGCAGGCAGATTCACTGTTCAGGAAGGGGGTGGAGCCCTGGGAAACCAAGACAGTGACTGACTCATGCAGGGTGGTTCCTTGCAGGCCTTGTTCCAGGCTGGAGAGCTGAAGTGGGGGACAGATGAAGAAAAGTTTATCACCATCTTTGGGACACGCAGTGTGTCTCATTTGAGAAGAGGTAAGTAAAAACATGATTTGAGACCAATGCTTTGCGAAATCTGGAAAGCGTGTGGGCAAGTCTGAGAAGACACCTGCCCCAGAGCAAAATCAGTTTTCAGTTTGATCTGGAGAAATCTCACAGATCTTGACACTGCTATTGTAGCTCTTACAAAGTTAGATGCCCTCCGCAGTCTTTCCACCCTCAGAGGTGATGAGGGACACCAAGGAGCGTCTCACTCTAAGAACTTCCCTACATGTTGGTCCCTAAGACTTCCTATGCATCCATTCAGTCCCCATGCCAGTGTCAGTTTAGAATTAGTTTGATGGCAAGCGACAGAAACCCCTCCTCATGGCTTTAACAGTTGGTCGGTCTCTATTTCCTCGGGTACAACGAGGTTGATTTGGCAGGACGTGTATCTCTCTGCTTTCCTGCCACACTGCCCTCTGTGCTAACCTGTCCCTTCTTTACCTCCTCATCACAAGATGGCTGCTGTAGCTCCAAGCCTCATTTTCATAGCAGAAAGAGGAGAAAAAGTTAAACCAGTCATATTTATTGATCACCTTTTAGAAGGAAGGAAATGGGCTTTTCAGAATCTTTCGCAGCAGATTTACCTGGTGGTCTCGCTGATGCCAACCAGCAAGAGGCCAGGAAATCAGCACTTATGAAACAATGTGTGGAATCCAAGCATGGTGCTTGGGCTTAGCACACGGTGGCCCTGGCAGTGAGGAGGGCGGGTTTCTCCAGCGAGTATGGACGCATGTTCTTTCTTATTTTTCTAGTGTTTGACAAGTACATGACGATATCAGGATTTCAGGTTGAGGAAACCATTGACCGAGAGACTTCAGGGAACTTGGAGCAGTTGCTCCTGGCTGTGGGTAGGTGAATTCACATGTGTGCAATATTTACTGTGGTAGGAATTGATTTCATCCAGTTGAAGCTAAATCTGAAAATCATCACGTTTCTTCATGGAAAGTAAGGGAATGATTGACATTGGATAAACCAAACTCCTGAGATTTCCTTTGGGAAGTCTAGGTTGATGTTGTGGAGACATGGTTATTTGCCTGATTATGTGTAATACTAAGAGCATTAGTAAGACTCATTTTAAAATCACATTAAACATAGTACAGCCACCTGGGTGGTGGTGGCGCAAACCTTTAATCCCAGCACCCAGGAGGCAGAGCCAGGTGAATCTCTGTGAGTTCGAGGCCAGCCTGGTCTACAGAGCGAGATCCAGGACAGGCACCAAAGCTACACAGAGAAGCCCTGTCTCAAAAAAAAAATACAGCCGCATGTGTTGGCACACACCTTTAATCCTAGCACTTGGGAGGGAGAGGCAGACTGATCTCTGTAAGTTCGAGGCCAGCCTGATCTACAGTGAGTTCCAAGACAGCCAGGGCTACACAGAGAAACCCTGTCTCGGAAAAACAAATAAATGAAAAATAATACTGTGGCCCTCTGATGCTGTGGATGTTATCACAGAGGCTTACCTTTCTGTGGGGTTTTAGAATTCTTTTGAATACTGTCCTCACCACTTTTCATGCAAACTGAGAAATTATCATCTGACTAGAAAAAAAAGTGTATATCTTTGATGTGACAGGAGATGGGATGGTGCTTGTTTTTGGGTTAAATAATTGGGAATTTTAAGTGCTCAGAAGAACTGGAGAAGTCAGTTTGCAGTCAACTATGGTTTTTTTTTTTTATTTATTTATTTTTTTTTTTTTAGCCAATCCCCAAATCCTGAGGTCCTGGTTTCACATGGTCTGAAGGCGGCCTATCTGTCTATCTGCTCTGAGCATTTGACTTAGAGCTCATTCCAGCTGTTTTTTTCTGAAGAATGAGCAAGAGTTACGAAAGAGCCAACTTTGTGAGCTGGAAACTTGGCTCTTTCATGATGGAGACAAACATGAACGTCACAGTGATTCTGAGCACTTACTTAAAATTCTGTATTATTTAACCTGAAAACAACCACCATCCCATCTCCTGTCACGTCAATGATAATGATTTTGTCCCCTAGCCAGGTGATAATTTCTCAGTCTGCCTGGAAAGCTGTTTTTCTTCATCTTTGAAAAGGAAGAATAAATCTCACAGCTGAAGGATTGTCTTTTTTTCTACCACCAAGTTTTTATATGCGAGGTGTCCTTTGCTGGGTGGACTGTGGTCTGCACAGCCTTAACTGTGTCAGTTGTATGTGGCAGGAGGAGAGCCGCTTCCTTGTCAACCTGGCCCTGTGGACTGCAGTGTGGACTGCAGTGTGGACTGCAGTGTGGATTGCAGTGTGGACTGCAGTGTGGACTGCAGTGGTGGACATCCAGCCTGCTTATAGGAATTGTGAGTTTTAGTTTGGAGGATTAGGAGAGAACACAGGAAGTCAGTCCAAGTGCCTCCAGAGAGTGTAGTAGTCTTCTTGTATCATCTGATTTGAACATCTTGGAACAGAAACTTCCAAGCTACTTGTATACCTTATCAGTGATGAAGGCTACTCATCATACTCATGAATAATTACTCAGGTGCTAGCAAAGACCTCAGAGAACAAAAGGTACAGAGAAGACTCGAGCCTTTGGCCCAGTGCCATTCTGTGCCTGCATAGACCTCTGGGGGAGAACCAAGCCAGCGTCTAAGAAAATGGTTGGTGAGGAACCCCAGTAGCACATCTCACTTTGGTTTTTTGTTTGTTTGGTTTTTTTTTTGGTTTTTTGAGACAGGGTTTCTCTGTGAAACAGTCCTGGCTATCCTGGAACTCACTCTGTAGACCAGGCTGGCCTCGAACTCTCAGAGATCCACCTGCCTCTGGCTCCTGAGTGCTGGGATTAAAGATGTGTGCCACAACCACCCAGCTGCACATCTCACTTTTACACTTAGAAACAGAGCTAGGAACACAAGACAGTGTTTGCATTGTGATAACATCATTCTTCTCATGTCAGAATAGCATCTGATAGTTATATTATGTGTTTTCTTAGTGAAGTCTATTCGGAGCATACCTGCCTACCTTGCAGAGACCCTCTACTATGCTATGAAGGTGAGTGGACCCTGGGAACCTTCTGTCTAATGAATGCATCCTTCTCTGTCTGATTATGCTTTAGACAACAGCCTGGAGTTTACTTCTTCAAATGTGTACCCTGTTTCTACTAAACTGCTAGACTGAAGTGACTTAAGTCAATCCAGGGGCATTTGATGCTGTATATGAAGACTTTCAACATCTCTGTTCTTTCTCCTTTAAAGGGTGCTGGGACGGACGATCACACCCTCATCAGAGTCGTGGTGTCGAGGAGTGAGATTGATCTGTTCAACATTAGGAAGGAGTTTAGGAAGAACTTCGCCACTTCTCTGTATTCTATGATCAAGGTAGAACTTTTTCTTATGTTGGAAACCCAGAGCCAGACAGTGGGCAGCATGCAGGATGGATGAAAGAATCCTCCAGTTTGTGTGCTCAATTACACATTTTAGTCATAGGAGCAGAGCTGGGTTACCGGCATGGCAGGGCCCAACAGACCCAAGACTTGGCCCGTGGTTAGACTGTGTTCTTCTGTGTTTCCGCAGTATCAGCTGTCTTTGTGAATGCCTCTCTCGGGTCACCTTTTCTCTGCTGTCAGGTCCTGTCTGCAGTAAGGGTCAAGGCCAATACTGCTATCACTGTAAAAGCTGTGACCTTGACATTTGGCAGTTGTTCTTTTGACAGCCTTTCTTGTGGGGGCATAAAAGTTACTGCGGACCGGACCGGGTAGAGCAGGGTTTCAGTTAGGCAAAGTTTTGCACTTAATGTATGTGGTATGTGTGCTTGTGCTGAAGGGCACTAGACAGTTGGCACACTTAAGACACTAGTATTTCACACATACTGATATATGAGGCAAAGTTGAGAAAATCATGTTCTGTGCTTGTGTTTGAGGAAAAGCCACAGCAGCCAGGTGGCCCTGAATCTTTGTTAGCCTAAGAG